>NW_005871662.1:204812-268858 GCF_000147115.1 Myotis lucifugus
AACGCGGGACCCCGCCGACAAAACCCCCGCGGGCAGCGGAGGCGGCGGGAGTTGGGCATCGCGACGGCCGCGGGCGCCCGGGGACGCCCAATCACCCTTTGAGCAGCGGGCCGCTCCCTCGAAGCTCCAGGCGCCGGCGGCGGGGGGACGCGGCCGGCCAAGGGCCTCCGGGGGACCCGGGGAGCTTCCAGGCGCTTCGCCTCGCTCGTCTCCGCTGCCACCACCTCCGCCACCCGCCCGGGGCCGAGTCCGCGGGTCCCGGCTCGTTCGGCGGGCCGCGCCCGAGTACAAGAACGCTGCTCATCAGCAGCCCTGAAGCCCCCGCGCTGCCCGCCGAGCACCTCGAGGACCCGGCTCTTCCACCAGTTCAAGCGCTTCGGCGAGATCAGCCTGCGCCTGTCGCACACGCCGGAGCTGGGCCGCGTCGCCTACGTGAACTTCCGGCACCCGCAGGACGCGCGCGAGGCCCGCCAGCACGCCCTGGCCCGCCAGCTGCTGCTCTACGACCGGCCGCTCAAGGTGGAGCCGGTGTACCTGCGCGGCGGCGGGAGCAGCCGGAGGAGCAGCAGCAGCAGCGCCGCCGCCTCCACGCCGCCCCCGGGGCCGCCCGCGCCCACCGACCCGCTCAGCTACCTGCCGCTGCACGTGGGGCTACCAGTACAAGCAGCGCTCGCTGTCCCCCGTCGCTCCCCCGCCCCTGCGAGAGCCCCGGGCCCGCCACGCCGCTGCCGCCTTTGCCCTGGATGCTGCCGCCGCCGCCGTGGGACTGTCCCGGGAGCGGGCCCTGGACTACTACGGGCTGTACGACGACCGCGGGCGCCCCTACGGCTACCCGGCTGTGTGCGAGGAGGACCTGATGCCCGAGGACGACCAGCGGGCCACGCGCAACCTCTTCATCGGGAACCTGGACCACAGTGTGTCGGAGGTGGAGCTGCGACGGGCCTTCGAAAAGTACGGCATCATCGAGGAGGTGGTCATCAAGAGGCCCGCCCGTGGCCAGGGGGGTGCGTACGCCTTCCTCAAGTTCCAGAACCTAGACATGGCCCACAGGGCCAAGGTGGCCATGTCGGGCCGGGTGATTGGCCGCAACCCCATTAAGATCGGCTACGGCAAGGCCAATCCCACCACCCGGCTCTGGGTGGGGGGCCTGGGACCTAACACCTCACTGGCCGCTCTGGCCCGGGAGTTTGACCGCTTTGGGAGCATTCGGACCATCGATCATGTCAAAGGAGACAGCTTTGCCTACATCCAGTATGAGAGCCTGGACGCCGCCCAGGCCGCCTGCGCTAAAATGAGGGGCTTTCCCTTGGGTGGTCCAGACCGCAGGCTGCGGGTGGATTTTGCCAAAGCAGAGGAGACTCGGTATCCCCAGCAGTACCAGCCCTCCCCCCTCCCTGTGCACTACGAGCTTCTCCCAGATGGGTATGCCCGGCACCGAAACCTGGACCCCGACCTGCGGGTGCGGGACAGGACCCCCCCACACCTCCTGTACTCAGACCGAGACCGGACCTTCTTGGAAGGGGACTGGACAAGCCCTGGTAAGAGCTCTGACCGCAGGAACAGCCTGGAGGGCTACGGCCGCTCAGTGCGCAGCCGCAGCGGGGAGCGCTGGGGAGGAGATGGGGGACCGGGGGCCTGCCCCAAGCCCTGGGAGGAGAGGCGGAAGCGGAGGAACCCTGTCCAGTGACCGTGGGAGGACAACCCACTCCCCTTACGAGGAACGGAGCAGGACCAAGGGTGGTGGGCAGCAGGCCGACCGAGGCTCCGACCGCACCCCTGAGCGCAGCCGCAAGGAAAACCACTCCAACGAGGGGACCAAGGAGTCGAGCAGCAACTCCCTCAGCAACAGCAGGCATGGGGCTGAGGAGCGGGGCCACCACCACCACCACGAGGCTCCAGACGCTGCCCACGGGAAGAAGACCCGTGAGAGCGAGCGCAACCATCGGACCACGGAGGCTGAGCCGAAGCCTCTCGAAGAGCCAAAACATGAGACCAAAAAGCTCAAGAACCTCTCGGAGTACGCGCAGACGCTGCCGCTGGGCTGGAGCGGGCTGCTGGTGTTGAAGAACAGCTGCTTCCCCACATCTATGCACGTCCTCGAGGGGGACCAGGGTGTGATCAGCGGGCTCCTCAAAGACCACTCTTCGGGGAGTAAGCTGACTCAGCTGAAGATTGCCCAGCGCCTCCGACTGGACCAGCCCAAACTCGACGAAGTCACGCGACGCATCAAGCAGGGGAGCCCCAATGGCTACGCAGTGCTGCTCGCCACGCAGGCCGCCCCCAGCGGGCCTGGCACTGAGGGGATGCCCCTGGTGGAGCCAGGCCTACAGAGGCGGCTTCTCAGGAACCTGGTCTCCTACTTGAAACAGAAGCAGGCGGCCGGTGTGATCAGCCTGCCGGTGGGTGGGTCCAAGGGCAGAGACAGCACGGGCATGCTCTACGCCTTCCCGCCCTGCGACTTCTCGCAGCAGTACCTCCAGGCGGCACTGAGGACCTTGGGCAAGCTGGAGGAGGAGCACATGGTGATCGTTATAGTGAGGGACACTGCCTAGCCCGGACGCCTCCCAGCGCCATTTGTGTCACAAAAGCAGTCATTTTAGAACCTGATCCGCTGCCTCAGTCCTACCCCCTCGGTTTGACTTTTCTGCTGGGTTGTTTTGGTTCATTAGGTGGGAGACCAAAGTCCTGTCCCCACCAAAACTGAGTTCTTAGGTTTTGGGGATTTTTTTCCCGTGATGAGAAGGGACTCCTGTCATGTTGGTTTCTGGTGTACGAGATACTGTCTGCTGTGTTCTGTATTTTTTTTATTTTTTGACTAACTGTATGGAAAGTTGTCAGTAAAGCCTTTGTCAGAGGATGGATTTTTAATCCTGTTCAGAGTCCTGGTTTAATCAAGTTTTTTTCCCCTCAAAGATGGAAGACCTTTCCCACAAAATGCCCTACGTCATCTTTCTGGCACCGGTATATCGCCAAGTCCTGCTGCGTTGGTGGTTCTCAGCCCCTCAACTCCTTGGGCTGAGTCAGAACTGGATTCACAGTGGTTTTCCATCTTGGCTGAGAGCAGGCAGCTCCAGTTTGCACGCTGCCATGGCAGCTGAGCAGAGCTCATGCAGAGGAGGGGGTGTGCCTCGGGTCCATAGGGAGCAGCTGCGGTAGTTTTTGGTTTGGGTTGTTCGGCCCTAAACAGCTGGTGTGCCCGTCAGTTTGAGCTGTAGCTGTTGGACAGAGCACCCCATCTCAAGGCCTTTTCGGAAGCAGGTGGTCTTTAGCAGCTGTGTGATCTTAATGTTGCTGCCCAAGGGTCTTGGTGCTACAGATCCGTGCGGACTCCCTCTTGTTCAGCCTCCCTTCTCGCCTTGATGCGGCCACCCAGGGACACCCAGTTGGACACGAAGCTGTCAGACTCCCAGGGACACTAGAGGCCATGTGCTGGAGTGGAGGGTGGGAGGCAGCTGTGCTTGCTTGTTGAACTTGTGAATTCCAGCGCTCCCTCGGGTCGCTCAGAACTGATGTGTCATGTGGAGGTCTGTGCCGAGTCCCTAGAGCTTTGTGGGGGACACTGAAGATTTTTGTGATGCTGCCGTGGAGGCAGCAGGTGAGGAAGATGCTGTGACCAAACTCTCCCAGGTGCAAGGTGAGTGAGCCTAGGCCTCTTGCCCGGATACTGAGGAGGTGGAGACCCTGGGAGATCGGTGCTCTGTGGGGAACCGTCAGCCTTGGGGTGCTGGGCGTGCTGGAGCTCAGCCCCTTTCAAGCCGGGCTGGAGGGGCGTGGAGGCGCTTGAGCTGGGAGGGGAGAGCACTTGAAGCATCACGTTGTCATCACGCGTGTCTGATGAGAGTATGGCCAGGTTGTCATGGGGGAACACAGCCCGAACACCATGAGATGTTCGTGTGGAGGTTGGGATGGTCCAAAAGGGTCATTGTCAGGGATGAGGGAGAAGGGAAGCTCCAGTGAGAGAAACGTGCCCCCAAGTGACCAGGGACTTCGGGCCCAATGGCCAGGCCATGCTGGCAGGTCTGGCACTACCCTAGCTGGCTCTCGGCAGTGCAGCGGACTGCTGGGTGGTTTTGAGGGACAGTCGTGAGGGCCTGGGGATGCCTGTCCACAAAGACAGTGAAGGAGGTGTCTGAGACCTTGAGATTTAAAAGAAAGCTCACAGGAGAATAAGCAAGTTTGTAACAAAACATTCGCACCAAGAAAGAAGTGGGCAACATGTTTATTTGCCTGTTGTGCTGGAGCAAGGGGAGGGGAGGGGCAGGGAAGGGCTGGCCCCACCGCAGGTCTCACACATGCCGCTCACAGCCAGAGCAGCAGCGGGGTGCCTGCCGTGTGGGCGCTCAGGACCCAGAACACCGCCTCCGGCCCTCCCCAGACAGACGCCTGGGAGATCTGGCTGGAGACACTGCAGCCTCGCCTTGTCCCCCTTCAGGGCTACGTACGTGTTCTCTGGTCCCCAAGAGAACTAGAGTTTTGGTGATGAGCCACAGCCTGGTTTGTGACCTCCCTCCTGCCACTCAGACCCTCTTCTCATCACTTCCTTCAACTCTTAAGACACAACAGGTGCCGTGACCTGCAGGGCCGGCAGCTCAGGTGGGCCAGGCCCGAGAGGAAAGGCAACTGCAGGCGCCAGCGCCTCCCGGGTCCCCTCTCAGGTGCTACTTAAAGGCAAAACCAAGAGGAGGCAACACTTGCCCCGGTTTCCTCCTAAGTGACTCGGCCTGCGCCCTGGTGGCAAGGGGATGCGGGCTGATGCCTCCGAGGCCTCTTGGGGCGCTCCCGAGGGTGTGTTGTCAAGACAACCAGAATTCGGCGGAGGCCCCCTCTCCCCCCGAGAGCCCCAGTGCTCCCAAGAGCTCCTGCCACAGTTCAGGGAAACAGTGGCTCCGATAATGACTAGAAGAATATAGTGCTTTTGCTATTTCTTTACTTTTAACCCGTTTTCTTCTAATCCATTCAGCACCAGCAAACTATTCTACTGGTTAGTGTTAGCGACCTATTTAAGCTGAGGCATGACGCAACTTAGGAGCCGAGACCTCTGCTCTCTAGAGGACCAAGAGGTACCTGAGCGACACAGGCGCTTCGGTGTGTGACAGCTTGTGTGGTGCTCCGAGCCCAGCAGGGCTTCACCAGCCCCTGGTGAGTTTAGCTGTCTGTCTTGCTTGTTTACTTCACAACCAAATGTGTCCCCTCTTCTCTGAGCTACGTACCTACATGATAGAAACCAAGAAGCTGTTACTTGGGCAAACTCGAGGAAGAACGGCATCAGGGTCTCTTATTATGGTGGGGAGGTGGGAGTGGGGTGTGGGGGGAGTGTAAAGTTAAGCACCTGGTATGTCCTTGCGGTAGCACAGTTCAACCCAAGGCCGATTGCAAGAGCCTGTGAAGTAGCTGCAAGCCCAGCCTGCCAAGCCCCCGCTGCCCCTAAACTGCAGCTGCTCCCACACTCAACACTGCCTCCCAGGGAGCAGCATCGCCCTGAGCTATGGCCAAAGTGCTGCCACTCCTTAGCTCTGCCAGCTCCTCCCTCCCAAACGTCCCAGGACCCTAACTTTCCAGCCCCCACCTGTGCTCCAGAGCGGCCTTCCTGGTTCAGAGCCGGGCAGACAGGTGCCCACGTGGGCAGGGTCCTGACGCCTCCCACAGCCCCGTGCAAGGTGCTCTTACGGAGACAGTCTGGGGGTGCAGGCCAGGCCGGGGCAGGCCTGGGACTGAGCCCCTTGCCTCCCCAGAGAGCTTTTCGGGCAGTGTCCTTACCACCGTGCCGACTGCCTCTCGGAAGGCGTCTTCTCTCCTGCACGGCTAGAGCTGCAAGGAAAGGGACAGACCCCACTTTGGTAAAAGGACAGGGAAAGGCCATAAGCAAAGACAGGCTTGTAGTTTATTTTGTATTTTTTTAAATAAATACACTTTACATTAAAGAAAAAGGCCTTTGATTTGTAATTTCCACATTGGGGAGAAAGGAAAAAAAGATTTTGAAAAACTGAAGGACAAAGGAAACTAGAGGGAGTGAACTCATATCCTAAGTTCCCTCAACTCCACGAACCAGCATCCACACTGCCTGCTGCCCAGCCCAGAGCCGGTGAGTCAGCCTTCCTCCCACCCCTGGCCCAGAGGAGAGCAAGTCAGCCTGACAGCTTGTGAGGCAACAAAACAGGTTAAAAATCATATATTATATTTATAATAAAATAGTCTTCATCCTTATCAATTTAAGAAACCACGATTTTCCTTTCACTTAAATACGTGTGTAAAAATGCCTCCGCATTGTTCTTTAGACGTCATTTTCTTCCGCAGAAAATGCAATGGGACAAGGACCTGGTGGATATAAGTTCATACCCTCAATTATAAATGCTTGGCTTTTTTTTTTTCTTTTTAAGTTTTATAAAAAACTATTTCTTGTTCTTTAAGTAAAGAACATTATACAAAGAAAAT
This sequence comes from Myotis lucifugus, assembly GCF_000147115.1. Taxonomy (NCBI): domain Eukaryota; kingdom Metazoa; phylum Chordata; class Mammalia; order Chiroptera; family Vespertilionidae; genus Myotis; species Myotis lucifugus. The sequence goes on from NW_005871662.1 coordinate 211,245, forward strand.
ATATTGTGAAATGACCCCAGAAACAAGTTTTTCCCTAAAGGAAAGGTGTGTCCATCCTAGGAGAAGGGGACAGACTAGGCCTGACCCCTGGGGTCTTGGTGGCTGTTCGCTCTGGAAGGGTCCTCGGGGACTCTCCAAGCCACAGTCCTCTGAGTGCAGGCCATGCAGTTCCTTAAGGACATAGCCTGGGAGGAAGGGAGGGAAGGTGTTGTGAATTCATTTGACTCAGGTTCTCGCCTGCCAAGAATCTTCCACGTGGTGATGCTCCTCACTCATTCAGAGATAAGATGATGTCATCTTCCAGGTCAGAGTTGTCAGAGCTGTCGGCTGCAAGGTAAGCAGAGGGAGAGGCCAGGTCACCCACTGGGCTTCTAGGAGCTTCCAGGAGGAAGCCCCTGCAGGTGCATACATGTGTGTCTGGGACTAATTACCTTTCCAGAAAGAGGAAAAGGCACCAACCACCCCTTGGAGCAGGCTCTGGAGAATCCACTTCTTGGCCACTGTCACCCCTGGGACCTCCTGCTCTCTCACCTCTCAGAGGGCCTGAATGTGGTATCCTCTGAGTCCTAGAGGCTCGTCCTGCCTTAGAGACCCTTAAGGGACCCCGCAAGCCCCCTCAAGCTTCTACCCGTGGTGCTTTGAAAAGCTGCAAAGGGGCAGGGCTGAGGGGAGCAGTGGGAGCCCCACAGCCCTTGGGCCTCTGGAGTCCTTCAGGGCCGGGCACAGGCCTATCTGAGCCCAAGCAAGAGGAGATTTCTCGTTAACTCCTTAGCCCCTCTTCCCAAAAGAGCTCAAGGCAGAGATTATCAACCTGGGATTCCGTCCCCTGCAGTTTCTCAGTCTAACCTGCAGGGAGCAGACTCCCTAAAGCGGGCAGGCTGCAGCAGTAGCAGTGCCTGGCACCTGTGCCTGGAGGCAGCGGGAGGAGCTGGGATGCCCCAGAGCTGTGTCTGGCTGGCCACAGTGGGAGAGAAGCCTAGTAGCTAACTCCTAAGGACTCTGGTTAATTGGCTGAGTGAAGAAGATAAGGGGAAGGCCTAAGGCCCGTTTTGATTACTCACAGCTACGAAATGGTTTTTAACAAGGGCTCCTGGAGAGTGGACAGACCCTGCCCTACAGCCTCCCAAATGCCCACGGGCCCTGAAGTTCCCGCAGGAGGGGACGGCTACTGGGCCCAGATACTGAGAGAATCGACTCGGAAAAGCTGAGGAAGTGTGTTCCCAAACCTTCCTTCATTCACTACAATCTCCTTTAGGAAGAAAACTGAAGTGGATAAAGTCAAGTCAGGAAGAGCATGGCTGTGATTCAAGAAAGTCCTGAGAAGAAGCCAAAGAGGTGGCTGGGAAAACCAGTGTTCCTGGTCGAAAAGGCACCACGTGGCCTGTTGGAAACGGGTGGGAAGATCACAGAACTAGCAGCTCATCACTCGGCCTCCTTGCTGCCAGCACTCGGGAGGAAGTGCAGTGGGGAAGGGCAGGCCTGCTCCCCAGAGCCAAGCTCGTATCCCAAGTGCCCCTGATATGAGCCACCGTTGCCAGACCAGCTCCCTGAACCTGTCCTCCCAGCCCGAACACCTGCGCCTGGCCCAGGACTAAAGCTACTGGAGGAGGATCACGGCCCAGCCCTGAAGCACGTGAGTGTCAGGTACAGGGCTTGGTGCTCTGGGGTCAGGACTCCCCCCTCTGCCTCCCTCAGCCTTTTATCACCTCTAAGTGCTCAGAGACCTTGGTCAAGCCTTCTCCTTCGGAAAGGCCCTGAGGCAAAGGCCGTGTAGATGGAAACCACGTTTGCAATATTTAGCCTGTTGCTCTATAATACTGGCTTTGGGGGGCAGAACTGACTGGAACAGAGACCTCAGCTAAGGAGTTTGGGTTCTGCATAGAGAATCCAGCACCAGGTGTGTGCCCAGGCCTCTGTAGGGTTGGGTGGGGCTCAAGGTGTGGTTTTCTAGGCTTGATGGCTTCCGTCAGACCCTAAAAGGTTCCACAAGCCCCAAACAATGAAGCTACTGCTCTGAAGGGTCAGAGTGAGGCAAATGGCCAGCAAACCAAGGGCCCAGGGAGTGTGCCCTCTGCTGTACGAGCGGCTGTGGGTGTAAAACAGAGCAATGGCACACACACTGCAGATGCCACCTCGTTGTCACCACCTCCGCTCTGGAGCCCAAGCTAAAACGTCCTTGAGCTGTCATCTATTACGGCATTTCCACATCACAGATCTTCCCGAGATAAAGTGACATTCTCGCTGCTGATAGAACTAAGGTTTTCCAGATGGTTCGGGGCTAGGAAGTAAAGGTTTCCTAAACTAAACAGGAAAAGCTGGAGGAGGCAGTAAATCATTGGCCACATAGAACTTTGTGGCTTTATATTCCAGTTAAGAAAGAGAATTAGTGAGGCTCACGGCGGGGGCACACCAGCTGCTCCTTAGCCTACCTCACTGCTTGTAATTGGAGGGAAAGGGAACTGGGGCCTATGTGTCACTATTCAGATGACAGAGGTCTGATAAAACTTGCCCTGATATTATCAATACTGTCCCCTGTCCCTTGCCCCTTAGTCTCTCAGTCTCTCTTACCTGGCTCCCTGACCATGGCTAGGGACAAAGCAAGCTTCCTTCACTGAATCACCTTAACCTCCAGCATGGAGAACATGGAAGCTGGTAAACAGCAGATGGACAGACAGAAGGCCCTCCCTCCCAGCCCCACAGGACGGTGAGAAAGACAGTCTTCCCTCAGCCAGCTGCCTTCAACCTTGAGGGCGAGAAGCATGTATGAGATCGCTCTCTCCTGCTCCTGATTATAAAAAACCAAACATCCACTGTAAAGACACTGGCATCTGTTGGGCCTAGGCCAGCACAATACGATTCCCATAGTGATGTCATGTCCTGGGTCCGTGCCCTTCCACGGCAGCTACACGAGGCTCCTGCGCACTTGCAGTGTGGACATGAATGAGGAACTGAGTTTTAAAAACTGCATCACAGTGTCAATGGCCCCGTGTGGCTAGTGGCTGTGCTGGGTGTAAGGCCCTGGCTGTGGGAAGACTGGCCGGGTTAGCTGCACGGAAACGGTGGCTGTCGCAGGGATTACGCCGTCAGACAGGGACACCTCAGAGATGCTGCTTCCCCCCGCCCCGCTCCCCCACCCCCTTCCCGTGTCCTCTGCGAACACTTGTGAGCTGCGGGGCTTGGCAGACCCTGAGAACCGTCAACTGGTTCCTCAAGACGCCTTAGCATGTAGTCAGGGACAGTCTGACTTCAGAAACCTTCCTAGTGGGAAACAGCTGGAAATAGGGAGTTTTTCTTTCTAATTCGGAATGAAGAGGGGGGAGGAAGATAAAAACAGAAACCTGTGCCCCCCCCTCCCCCCGGTCTTTCAGGAAAAGCGGACAGGAAAGGAAAGGTCCCCCACAAGAGGCGTCTGCTGCTTTAGGAAGGAGCGAGCGGTCCAGCAGGTGCCAGCAGGCCCTGGGGCAGAACTGTGTTCAGGCTTCTGTTCTGAGGCTCACCCTCTAGGCAGCCAGGACCATGACCCCGTGTGTCCGGCTGCTTTCACACAACAGAAGAGTTGAGAAGCTGCAGCAGAGACCATGTGGCCCACAAAGTAAAACATTTACTGTCCCACCTTTACAGAGATCATTTGCCAGCCTCCGTTTTAAAGGTGAGAGAGAACAGCTGTTTGGTTACATAGTCTGATGGGAGAGCAGAGGGTCAGAGGTGGGAAAACTGCTTTTCCTCAGGGGCCAGAGGGGGGAATGGACAGTTAAGGGACAGAGAACTCCTGGTGTGGCTTCCACACTGGGCGGGGCTGGCACAGGGAAGGCATCTTCCCCTGGAGGCCCAGGCTCAGCCCCATGGTCGTCCTGGACTTACTGTCCCCCAGGATCAGTTCCACTTCCTCGTCTGCATCAGAGTCTTCATCCTCCCCGTCCTCTCCCTCCTCCAGAAGGTTGGCCAGCTCCTCGTCAGAGGGAGAGAAGTCATTGTCCCCATCCTCCCCTGCGTTCTCGTTGTTGTCATCCTCCTCCAACTCCGCCTCCAGCAATTGGTCAGTGTCAAGGTCATCGAGATCATCAGTGTCATCATCATCTTCATCGTCATCTTCCTCCTCCTGCTCCTCCTCCTCCTGGTAAGAGAGTATTAGGTCCATTAGGAGGAAACAGGCCTGGCCAGGGAGTTTGCCCGACTTCCCTAAGGACGGGAGGGAACTGCCAGTGGAGAGAGTGGTTAGCACAGACTTCAGGGCCAGCAGACTCATGGTGAGGCAGCCACCAGCATGTGCGTGGCCCCCTAGACACCAGACGAGGATGGCTACTTACTCCACGAAGGCATTACCGGTCATGCAGCTCTATCCCAAGAAATAGGAAACTCGCTTTACAGAGGCCTCTGCCACTGACAGTGTGGGCTCCTGGCTAGTATCCCCAAAGGGGCTGGCTCTTCTCGGTCCTGCACCAACCGAACCAAGTGAAATCCGAGGCGGCACTGGAACAAAAGCTTCAACCCCTGGAATCTACCTGTTCTTCTACCTAACAACACAGGAAGAACACAGCTGCTGAGCCATCAGCTCCTCAGCCCTTCACGTTCTTGCCAAGGACGTGGGTAGACCTGGAACAGTGCTATCATAAGCAGCGCCTGAACCAAACAAAGCAGACATTCACCGTCCAGACGCTCACAGATAACCCATGTTCTGTGCTAGAGAAACTCCACGCTTGCATTCTGCCAGATTTCGACTTTGCGCTAGTATCCAGTTTCCCTTCAAGCAAGAGAGGACACAGCGCCTCTTAGCCTCTTAGCTTTGACAGAGACGACAGGTGTTTCCAAGTAAATGTCATTAACACTCAGTCACTTATCCTCCTGCTCAAATATCAACAGCCAGCTTGGCCGGTAGGAAAAAGATTCTACTTCCTGCAATAATAAAATACAAAATCCATTTACTCCAGCAGCCAGCTCACCGCATTCTCCCTCCTCCTGCCATCTCCAGTCTCTACAGCTCTCTGCGACCTTATCCCTTCCAGAGGCTCCATGACGCTGCCCATCTTCCAGAATTACAGCAAAGCAGTGACTGCTCACTGACCATCTAATACCAACTTCATAGAATCCCAATTTCTTGTTAAGTGAGGTGACTTAATTAAGTCGGTGGCTCTGCTCAGGTGTAAGCATCAGAATCACCTGGGAAACGTTTTCCAAAACACACATGTCTAAACCACACTCAGGGTCCACAGCGCCAGTCCTTACAAATGAAGCTCACACAGGCGGAGCTGGAAAGGCTCCCCAGGAATGGTGAAATGCCCCTAATGAAGAGCCAGAAGCACAAGATTACCTCTGAGTTGTAAAAATTCTACTTTTCTTAATAATAGGTACCCTACCCACAGACCCCCCCTCCCCCAATGACAGAACCTAAAACGTGAATCCAGGTATTACCACGGACTTTCTCTGCTACATCGAGCTGTCCTGTTCTCTAGGACTTAAACAATGTCATCTTTTAAATCAAAATTCTTCGTGAATATATGTCTATTCAAAAGAAATAGCTTTTAGCCTATATTCCCTCCAAAAATATAACCAATCCCTTAGAAAAATAAACGTCTGGTCATACTTTAAGACATGAATCTAAAAATGAGAATAGCAGAATAACTTTTCTAAAAATGTAACTCAAACCCAAGCCTACGTTCTTAATATTTCAACATGTCATATTTTGTAAAACTTAAACTCCTGCTTTTCCTCCTTTTGACATTTGTCCTGGTGTTAACTGTCCTTAAAAGCTACAAGTTCATTTCAGTTGTAAATGCTTGTGTTTTCTCTCCTCACTGACAGAATCTAACGTACATTTTAAACTTTTTAAAAGGAAAAAAAAGGCAGCCTTTCAGGTGTCCCTGACCAGGCTTACAGCAGGAGCATGACCCACAAACACGTCCCACCGCTCCTGGCAGTAGGAGCACCCAGGAAGCACAGCATGCAGTGGTCCTGGGCTCCAAAATGGATGGAGAAAAAGAGTATTAGCCCCCTTTTAATATAAAATTAAGATTATAATTAGTTGAAAAGTATTGGCTTTTCAAAATCTAGGAACAATGATCAATTACTAATCTTTGATTTTGTAATTTTCCTAAAAGCCAACATCAAAGTTGGATTGAATTGATTTTTAAAAACACAAATACCAAAATTCCAGTGGATAACAGGAGCTTTGATAAGTGGCTGGCTTATCTCTGCTCTTATCAAATGCCTGAAGGCCAGCAGCCTAGCAACCTTACGAACCAAAGACTATAGCTGTCAAATTCATACAGGCATTTGTGCTGGGCCATTTTATCAGATGGCAGCTGACCAGTCAGGCTTCTGAGTTTATTTTGCTGAGGTGAAAAGGCAAATTCAAAGGTGCTCCTCACAGGTGCCTGCACCCCTAAGCGATTTAAGTCACACCTGGGACACCTGCGAGCGATACCCAGACTCGGACAAAACTTTAAATAGCAAATGACTCATATGAAAATTAAGACCCGTTTTAAGATCAGGTGAAGCGCACACAGGAAAGGGGAGAAGTGAGGAGAAATGTGCTGGAGACAATAAATGCAGCAAAACAACTGCGTGTTCTCGGAGGGCATGTGAGTCAACGGAATTAAGAAAACTTGCTTAAATAGACATGATCTTGCCCAACTGGCATGGCTCAGTGTTTGAGTGTCAACCTATGAACCAGGAGGTCACAGTTCAATTCCCAGTCAGGGCACAAGCCTGGATTGCAGCTCGATCCCCAGTAGGGGTGCAGGAGGCAGCCAATCAATGATTCTCTCATCACTGATATTTATCTCCCCCTCTCTCCCCCTATCCCACTAAAACTTCTCTAAATCAAAACACCAAGGACTTCAGGGTGAAATCAGTTTTCAAATGATGTCCTTCCTGTGAAATGGACCTGGTAGCAGTAGGTAGGAAATGTGCCCGGACCCTGCACGACGCAGAGGCAATGCTAACTCACCCCTCTGCTCGCCTACCCCCACGCCTCGTCTCCACGCTGGAACGCTCGCAGGCTCCTCCAGACGGGGCCTAAGGCCACTCGTTAGGGCCCCCTGGAGCCTGCTGCTCTTGACCCTCGCTGTCCATGCCCAGGACGCTTTCTTTTCCTTCCTGCCTCAGTCGCCAGTGGGCAGCGTTTACCGAGCAGGGGCAGGCTGGAGGAGAGCACTGGCCAACAGGAAGGTGAGCTTCCTAGTGTCCTGCAGTGGCCCCTCTCCCCACCCAGAGCACCTCTGCCCTTAAAGAGACGACAAGCACCAAAACTAAGCACCACCACAGCGGGAGAAAAAAAACAAAAGGAACCCAAAATCTGGAAAGAAGACATTTACCAGCCTTACTATCTGCAACAAGAAAGCAAAGCCCTGTCATTTACTTTAAACAGGAAAGATCTGCCGAAACTCTTTGGAACTGATACTGACACTCTGCAGGCCAGCCCCTGGCACCTGACCATAAACGAATCCGCTCAGAAAGGAAAAGCTCACATTCCCTGGGGCATCCTACCCACTCAGATTTCATAACTGTTTAATTTCTCACAAGCACCGCAGTCGTCTCTGTACCTAGAAGCTCTCCTGTTATTCTGAAAGTAGACTGCACCACAGAACTGACGTCGGGAAGTCAGCCAGGGCACTGGCCCTAACTTACAGTGGCACGCACAGGACCATCGCGTGCTGGTTAATGTTCTGTAATAAAATCTTCCTTCTGACTTTCAGGGATCAAGGGCACATGCCAGGCCTTCGGAATATGCCAACAGGTAGCAAAGGCTGTTCTTTAAAACCCCTGTAGCGAAAAGCAGAAGAGCATGGCCTCTCTAAACATTAGGAGAAAGAAACTCAGACACTGACCTGGTCCTCCTCCTCGTCCTCGTCCTCTGCCAGGCGCTGCCTGCCCACTTCGTACAGCCTGCACACTGTGTCCATGTTGAGAGCATCCATGCTGCTTTGGTTCTGAAACAGAGCACCCAGTTCACAGGGAGTCTTCAGAAAGCCCACCACACCCCACACCTCGGCTCTGCCTGGCACCCGTGCACCCTGACCCCACAGCTATCAAAGGCCCCAAACTGATTCTAAAAATGTGATACCTAGGACACAGAGAAGGAATGAAAAATAGGACAAGAAGGCTGGGCTAGTGAGGAATATAAACATGAGAGACCACCATGCTTGGAACAAACCTGTCTGGCTCTGGTGAGAGGCAGACACCTCTAAAAAAGCGTGACATGAATCCAAGACAGTAGGAGACAGGACTCTCCACGCTGTTTTATATTAGCATTTTCTTATTCCTCTTATCCTGCAGATCTCCCAAACCCCAGCAAATGCGGTTATCAATAACCTCCCCTCAGGAATGCAGCCACTTTATAACATAGCTCACATCAATCCACATTCCTGTGGGGCAGTGACCCTAAACATCCCAACCAAAGAGCAGGCTTCTGAAGCGCCTTTACCTCGATGACAGCCAGGTAGCAGTCCTTGGTGTCTGTGCACAGGTCGAAGATGTTCCGCTTCACATCGATGGTCGCTGGAAAACAACGCGACAAGGCTCAGGACTGGACTATTGCTGTGACCTTAAAATCCGCTTTTCCTCTCAAGGAATTCAAGGCGATTGGTCACAAATATTTCCATAACTCCTCTGCTTTTCAATGAAAATTACATCATCAAAATATAACAAAACAATCAAGGTCTGCCCCTTCACGCTTACCTATAGGTTTGTAGTCAGTTGCGTTAAATGTTCGGAAGGATGATCCAAAAGGGCTTTTCATCCTCTCTTCCATTAAGTCATCTTCATCATCTGCCTGCAGCATAGCTGGTGGGGAGGAAAGGGGGAAAGAGCAGGGGAGGGCAACACGATTAGAATCAAAACATCCCCTATTCACAGGTGTCCTCCTTGCAAATCCCAGCGAACAGCAAACAATATCCTTAACCTTTCGTCTAGCTCCCAACAAGTGGTAACAGGGTGAAGGTGGACAACATCACAAGACAACAGATGCAAAGCTTTTTCTTTAAGTTCACGATACACATGGGAAATCACTGCATGAAATTTCTTTCTATACAAGATTTACTTATCTTCAAAGTCAGTGGCCTCTTACCCTAAATCAATATATTTTTCATCTTCTTTTTGTCATCATTTGTGTATCATTTTATCTTTTATACCACAACTTTCAAATGCTTTCCAATTCACATTTGAGAGCACTTTCCAAAAAGGAAGTATCAAACTAAGTGAGGGGGGGAGAGAAGGGAGAAAGAAAATAACAAAGAAAGTAAAAAGTTTATTACCTCCATACATCACTGTCCCTGTGTGGTTGAACACTACTCGGCACTGATCCAGAGCAGGAACTGTATGTAAAAGATGGAAAGTGCGAAGGTCCCACTAGGAGGGGGGTTGTCAAGAAAAACTATTTTATTTTATTTTTTTAAGAAAAGCTACTTTATACAAAACTTCTTATCTAACAACCTGGTGGGAATTCTGAAATATTGCTTCCCACCCTCCGCGCCCCTCCCCCCCACTGGCATTGATGTTTTAAAAGTCAATGAGATCAGGGTAAAATAAAAGCATGTTATAGAATAATGTCCCTAAAAATCTCCTTCGGTATCCTCACATACATGAAAGCTACATGAGTTCCCTTCCTCTCAATAGAACTTCATTTTACTCTTACGCCTACCAACTGACTTCTATAGAGCACAAGTAAATCCTTCTGAAGATAGATAAAAGTCACTTCAATACTTGGGAAAACGAAAAGCAGCAATCTGGTCAATTTTCACAACACAAACACGCTAGTGAGAGTCATCGGAATTACCAACAGGGACGTGAGTGCCCTGGAGACGCACTAGCACTTCACACCAAAGCAGAGGCACCAGTGTGACCTGTGTAGATACTTTCAGCAGGTATTGACAGGTATTGACAGGTATTGACAGGGACTCTCTATCACAAAGAGAGAAGTGGAAAGTAAGACCCGCATATAAAGGATACAATCTCACCTCCAGCCCATTCGGATGGAAAACACCACTGATGTTCATGTTGAACTTGTCGAACTTGTGGATGGCCTGCGCAGAGCGGACATCCCAGAGGACGCCATCATTTAAGACCAGATCATCTGTAGGATTAAAGGTGGCACAGTTCCTCTTGTAGTTGTTGGCAAGATCTGGGTTAAACAGAGTCAACAGCTTGTTGCCAGTCTGAATATCATAAATCTTTAGAGAAGAAGGGGTGGGAAGAGAAAAATCAGACCAATCCATTCGTTGACAAATTCAAAGAGAAGTTGTATAAAATATCTTTCCCATGCTTTCCAAAACCCACCAAAATTACAAAAGCCCTGATGTTATAACTGGAAAACAGGAAGACCACAACCATCATAGCCAAGTTTAAGTGCTTTGGTTCCCATTCAAGGTTTGAAGAGTCCTCACAGGGAGGACAATGAGAAGTGTGACTGCAACAGGGAAGAGAAAACCACCTTCTTCCTCCACCCCCTTTCGAGAAACAGAACGTGTTTCTAAGATTGAAACTGAGAGATTCTCCATGTGGACTAACCAGCAATTATCCACAGAGTATCTTAAGGGTAACTTTCTGGGAAAAGGCATTAATGAAGTACCCTTTTCTCCTTAAAATCTCCCAATGTACATACTTTAGCCCTAAATACTAAAAGTTCCAAGTCTACAATGTGCAGCCCATGTAGAGACCAGATCTTTCCCGTCAGCTTACAGACATGCTATAATATTTTCAATCTTTTTTTTTAAAATATATTTTATTGATTTTTTAGAGAGAGGAAGGGAGAGAGATAGAGAGTTAGAAACATCGATGAGAGAGAAACATCGATCAGCTGCCTCCTGCACATCTCCTATTGGGGATGTGCCCGCAACCCAGGTACATGCCCTTGACCGGAATCGAACCTGGGACCTTTCAGTCCACAGGCCGACGCTCTATCCACTGAGCCAAACCGGTTTTGGCTCAATCTTTTTTTAAAAAATCCTCTAATATTGGAACAAATAAGGAGACACCACAGGAAACAAACAAATCCAGATCATGGGACAAGACAACTAGCCTGGTCTCTTCAAAAGTCAATGTCATAAAAACTGGAGAAATGATTCTTGGATTTAAAACATTAGTGAGACACAACAACCAAATGCAACATGTGAATCTTGGCTGGATCCTGGTTCCCCAAAAAAACATTTGAAACCGAACATATCAGGAAAACTGAGTATGGAATGGATATTGGATGACATTTGGGAATTACTATATTTTCTTAACCTGGATAACAGAGTGTAACTATGGAAGAATGTCCTTACTGTTAGGATATACTAATATATGCTGGAAGACAGGAATAAAACATCATGATATTTGCAACTTACTTTCAAATGATTCAGAAAAACACACACATTTACACAGAAATATGGCTAATTATTAAACTGATGAATCTAGGTGACAGGTATATGCACTATTCTTTCAACTCTTCCACATATTTTAACACTTTCAAAAGTTTGGGAGAAATACTTCACCACCCCAAATCCCTCACCTCAAGCTACTACCCACTTCTCTGCTTTGTTTTCAGCAAAACACTTCAAAAGACCTGTCTATACGCAGTGCCATCTGCTTCTCTCCTCTTCTCTCATGAACCCACTCGAATCAGGTTTCTATCCCATGGAAACTTGCATAGAACTAGCTGCTGACATAGTTAACAATGACCTCCATGTTGTTAAATCAAAGGTCACCTCTCAGTTCTCATCGTATGGAACTCGTCAGCAGTTTCAGACCCAGTCCATCCATCCTTTCTTTAAAAAATCTTCCCTTATCTTCCAGGGCACACCTTTTTCCTGGGGTCTCCTGCTGCCTTACTGGATATCTGCATGGCACCCACACCTCCTTCAAGACACCGCTTAAGCACAACAGCTATCCAAGAGTAAACACAAGTACTCCACACACTAACAAGCACTCTCTACCGTTTACCCTGCTTCCTGTTCTTCAGCAACACCTACCTGATACACCACTTATTTGCTTCTTTATTTACTGTCTCCCTAGTGAGTCCCATAAAGGCTGGGACTTTATTTCATCTAAAACTTAGTATTTTAACCAGTTAACTACCATGCATCCAAAACGGAAACCATTCCCACACACCACGATATTTTGAATTTAATTTAAAAAATCAATTTGCAATGAATATTATAAATATATTACTCACAATTCGGGTGTTCTTGAATATTTTTAGCTGAAAATTCTCACAAAAAGTGACTTTAAAGTTGGTCAGAACTGCCACTTAGGGAAAACATTTTTTTACAGACACAGTGGCATGTGGAGAAGGTCTGCAGCTTGCGTCTACTGGCGCTTATGGCGTACAATGGGTTAAAGTATCTGCTGTACTAATGACATCTTCTCAACTTGCCAGATGAAGTCCCTGTTCATTCTCTTTACATTTCGCCTGGACAGCTCAGAACTACCTACTTCCTTACACTTGCAGACCCGAACCAGAAAGACTCGCGGAGTAACTGCTAGTTGCCTCAGGACCTAAGGCCTCACACTCAATCCAGAAGACTCAGTGCAAACAAAGGCCTAACAGTGTGAAAGCAGAGGGCTCAGGACTTACGTGGGCGATATCTCCTTTCGTGCCGATGACGCGGTCCTGGGAGTGCTTACTGAACTCCACGTAGTGATCTTCTGTGAAGGAATGCCTGCGGACAGACAGAAGCACTCAGGCGGCCGCCTCAGGACATAATCACTCAACTGACTGAAAAGAAAGGTGATCCTCAGGCTCATGCCCGAGCACACTCACCTGGAGATTGTCATTCCCAGAGAGGAAAGTATCAGACACTTAACATTAAAAAGAAAATTCCCTTCATCCAAGCAGATGCAAAATCATCCATGGGAATTAGTTGATTAAAGGAATTGCTAACAGCCCTGCCGGTTTGGCTCAGTGGAGAGAGCACCGGCCCACAGACTGAAGGGTCCGGGTTCGATTCAGTTAAAGGGCACGTACCTTAGTAGCAGGTTCCCCATCCCTGGACAGGGTGTTTCTCTGTCTCTCCCTCTCCCTTCCACTCTTTCTAAAAATCAATGGAGAAATATCCTCGGGTGAGGATAAACAAAAAAACAAAACAAAAAAAGAAATGACTAATAAGGCACATGTGCCTTTGAACTATGTCCCAGCAAAGTGTGCAGCTGTCACATGTAAATGGGAGAAAATAAATGATCTGCCATTTTGTTTTGGTTTGGTTTTGTTTTTAATATATTTTATTGACTTTCTTACAGAGAGGAAGGGAGAGGGATAGAAAATTAGAAACATCAATGAGAGAGAAACATCGATCAGCTGCCTCCTGCATACCCCCAACTGGGGATGTGCCCACAAGCAAGGTACATGCACTTGACCGGAATCGAACCTGGGACCCTTGAGTCCGCAGGCCGACGCTCTATCCACTGAGCCAAACCGGTCAGGGCTGACCTGCCATTTTGGATCAGGGAAGGATCTGCTGTGTGACGGGAATGTTTACTCCTAGTCAGCATATCTAGGAATTAAGAAAGTTAAAACCTTATCTTACTAAACGTGAGCCACAGATGAGGAAGAGAGAAACCAGCAATAACTCACAGCATTTCTCTTTTCCCAAAGGCTCTAAGAATCGGATGAAGGGGGTTTAAATAGGTAAACTATAAACACAGAGACTAGGTTGTACAAGTAGATACATACTTCATATCAAACACTGATTTCATTCCCCAAAGTGCAGACAGAGGCTGGCTCCAAGTAGCAGATGTCAGCAGCAAGGACCCGTCCTGAAAGAAGAAGGAGGCCCAACTTGGGGTTCACTATCTGCCATTAGCATTTTAAAATGCAATCTTAAAAATATAGTTGAATTACAAAGAAAAACTCCCAAGAACCAAGAAGTGGTCTGAAAGTGTGAGAATATATGTACATGCACCCTAAAAGTTACCTGCATTTAAGATAACACTAAGTCCTACTGAGCTAGTAATATAAAATACAATAGCTAAGGTAAGAGGGGGAAACTTGGAAAGAGACCAAGATGGTTCCTCGTTTATTAATATTTGGCCATATTCCTCATCCTTGAAATATCAGTGAACTGAAAACATTTGCTACACTTTCTAGCCAGGACCCTTAAAGGTTTTTCAAAGGGAAAACTCAATAAAGGGTAAGCCTCCTTTACTCTAAAATCAGGAAAATTATTCTGTCATCCTAATAGTCCTGACTTTTAGGAATATCAAAGGTATCAATTCCATCCACAAAATAGTTCTAATAAACTATGACCCACTGGAATCATATAATGCTTATTTTCCTAAAATTCACAGTAATTTGAGATTTCGGACATAAAAATTTTTATGTTCACAGTTGGTAAACTCAGTTTCCAACTGAGGCAAATTAAAATACGTACAGATATATACAAACACATATTTTTATATCTATCGATAGATCATAGATAGATACATGGATAGATAATAGATATATCTCCAGGTCTTAGAACAGAGGTTGGCAAACTTTTACTTCAAAGGCCAGATAAATACTTGCTCTGTGGGCCACGTGGTTGCAGGTATTCAACTTTGCCTTTGTAGCACAGAAGCAGCCACAAACAATACATAAACACATGAGCATGGCTATCTATCTCTCTATATATATAAAAGCCTAAGTGACCATCGCAACCGAATGGACGACCAAACAGGCTGCATGGGGCAACCAGGCCGGCAGGGGGCTTAGTTAGAGGCGACCAAACGACGAAGCAGCAGGCTGCGTGGGGCGACCAGGCTTGCAGAGGGGGGGCAGATGGGGGCGACCAGGCCAGCAGAGGGTGGCAGTGAGGGGCGACCAGGCTGGTGGGGCGGAGGGCAACCAGGTCGGCAGGGGGGCAAGGGGCGACCAGGCCAGCAGGAGGGTAGTTAGGGGCAACCAGGCCTAAACCAGCCGTCGGACATCCCCCAAGGGGTCCCAGATTAGAGAGGGTGCAAACTGGGCTGAGGGGACCCCCCACCCCATGCACGAATTTCGTGCACCGGGCTTCTAGTGTTCCAATAAAACTTTATGTACACATACAGGCAGCCAGCCAGCCAATGGGGCCAAAGCTCACCAACCCATCTTAGAAGAATGACTGCAAACAACCTACGATTGGACCCTTACCCTGGAAGGTTCAAGGTGTGTGATGGCCGAGTTGTGACAGTTATAGCTGGCCTCCTCCTGTCCACTAAACACATTGTAGAGCTTCAACTGCCCAGTGCAGGTGCCAAGCATCAGGAACCGCTCCCGGGCTGAGAATGCACAGCAGGTAAAGCCACTCTCATCCTCATTGGCTTCCCGGAACACTGAGATAGGACGGAACCTACGCCAAGGAAAGAGAACCAGAGACAAAGAAGGTGCAAGGACTCAGAAAAAGAAAAAAACACAGAGCTTTTATGTTTCAAATACATCACAACACATCACATGACCTTTAGTAGTTCATTTTCATTTCAAATGAGAGAAAAGGACCTCCATCCACAAGTTTAAACAATAAAGTTCCCATGTTTAAAGCCTACAACCCCGTGACCTTTACCTAAGATTTGTAAAGAACCAAGAGAGACCACTTGGACCATTACAGTAATAAGCTGGGGATCCTAGAGACAGCAGGTCCCACAGGCTCTAGAAAACATACTAGTTGTAATAAGAACACATAGTATTCAATCAATATGTTGAACAGTCACACAAGGAACCCATGGTTAACAAAAGGGAGTACAGTCACATTGCTCATCTAGTCACATAAAGCGACCATCTCTGGTATTTCAGGCCAATAAGGGTTTTCTGGATTAATCACTGCTGATAGGGCCTCCTTACCTGCTAAAGATAAGGTGCCTATCGAAGCACCCGCCATCCACCCCACCATACTTTGGAAACGATGCTCTGCGGTTCAGCCTTGAGGTAAAGTTTATGGGCGCCTGCCGCCTCTGTTTTGGCTCAGGACACTGGTGAGGAGTAAAGAGGGAGAAAGGTGGGCAGGTGGCAACTGGGTTCTTGCAGCGCGCATGCTGCTCTCTCAGATATTCTGTGATGATACTGTCCAGCGTAGGTGGGGAAGGAAGATGCCTGTCCAACTGCTTTTTTATGGCTGGGCTTTGGCTGTAGGCGCCATGGTCCGACTTTTGCCGCAACACTCGGATTTTCCTGCCATTGCAGGGTGATGGTCTCTCTCTGATAAAGCTGATCCTACCAATCAAAGGGGAGTTGCCCGCGTAAGACGGGCCGGGCAGAGCTAGTGAGCCCTGGGGGGGCCGTGGCTGAGGATGGGCAGTGGGGGCAGGAGGGGCAGTGGCACCCACAGCCACATGGCTGCCCAGTCGAGTTGCAATGCCGTTGGCGATGCGAGGGGTCCGGGGGAGAGAGACAGGAGAAGCAGCAGCAGCGACTGGGGTGAAGGCAGAAGAGTGGGAAGCAGCAGTCATGGGCAGGTCAGCCTCTTTTGTCAGCACAGTGGCTGTCTCCCCAAGTCCTTTAGAAATGAGATGGTTTCGTATCAACAGAAGCAGCTCTTTCTCCGGGAAGGAGATCCTTGACTGCGCAACAACATCTGCCTTCTGCAGTCGTGCCAGGGACACATCGGTGCCTATGAGAAGGGGCTTCCCTGACACCCGCTCGATGAGCTCAGCGGCATACTTGCAGAACTTGACGTGGTCACTGCGCTTGTCCTGCAGCACAGGTTCCTTCATCAGCTGCTGGATCTGGCAGCTGCTGAAAAGGGGCAGCTTGCTGATGATCTGCCGGACAGTGCTACTTCGAGACAGGCCCACCAGGGCCTTGCAGGCCAGGGCCCGGATCTGGTCTGCATCTGTGATGGGCATCTTGATGGACAGTAAGGACAAAAGCACCTTGATGCCATTGTTGGACTGGACCACATTCCACATCTTGGCCAGGGTGTGCTCGCTACTTTTGGGAGTCTGAGGCAGCTTCCTCCGAGGAGTTCCAGAGATAAACTTGCCAATACTGGAAATTCGGTTATCCGGGCCACACACACAGTTGATAATAATTTGAAGTGCTGACTTCTGAATCTCAGCATCATGGATAAAGAACTCACCCTCAGCCACTCCCAAAATAATGCTGATACCTAATAGGAAAGGGGGGAAGGAGGAAACAATACATTTTATATTCTTTCTCACAAAACTCATAGCCAACTTCAATGGTTGTTTCAGAGTTAAAACTGAAAGTTCTACTCATTTTGTTCCACTTAAAACTACCACACTTGTTTAAAAAAATGTACAAGGAATTGTTTGTGTAAAATACAATCAGTTGTACTATCATGTACCTTTTGATGCAATACCTCACGTACAATGGTTAAATGGGAGAATGATGTCAATACTTATGTGAGGGTCACTAAGGTTAATGTGCAATTTTTCCTAGGTAAGCAGATGAAAAATAGTGGGACTAAATTAAACCTTCAACAGGAAAAAAAACCCTCAGCCTGGCTGCTCCCGTGGCAGCGGAACCTTTCTGCTATATATGAGGAAAAGTCAAAAACCAGTGGCTGTGCCCTGCACTCTCCCCAGAGAGGTGCACCCCAGGACCCACAGCTGGTTACGCTACTTCCATGCTCACTTTAGCAGCAACCCTCAGCCCTGCTCTTGATGGAGGACAGCATTCTCAAATAGTGTATAACCCTTTTGTACTGTGACAGCTTCTATCCACTCTGAGCTGCTTGCCAATCACTAATTTTATTGGGGCTTAAGTTACAAAGCTGCTTAAGTTCTTGACTATCTGCCCCAACCATGTTTCCTATGCACCTCCTTCTCTGCACGTGACTCCACAGAGTACACGGTTTACACTATTACAGCAGAAATGCCTGTACACTCAGAACACAAGTTCACTAACATGACTCCATTATATGAAGCTGTATGGCATGACTTAGATGGGACAGGCAAGGTACCCTCCCCTACTACCTTCTTACTACTTAGGTCAGTTAAGTCACCACAAACAGAATAGCAAAGGAAAACAAATCCAGACCAACCAGTAACAAAATGGCAAGGTACAACCTACCTACAGTGGAGACGGTGGAGCCAGCCTCATCTAGCACATCCACTGATTCTGCCAATTGGAGCTGGATTTTTGGCACAACAGTAAGAATAGCCAGGACATCCAAAGCAAAGCGCACAGTGTCATTCCTGGACAGGAAGAAGAATTAGTCAAAGAGAAATAGGATACAACCACAAGAAACAACAGTTAAAAAAAGAGGGGGAGAGAGAGAGAGAGAATGGATAGGAATCACTACCGTGCGGCTCTGTCCCTAACCATAACATCAAGATGATTTATAAGTGACTGTGACATTACTTGCAAAAAACATGGAGATGGCATTTTCACCTATCAAACTGCTAAGACTGCAAACTAAGGATAATCCCCAATGCTGGTGACAACAAACATTAAATGTCCATCAATAGAACAAACTGTAGATAGGAATACAAGAGTTCAAATAAATATTAACACATATAAAACTCAAAAACATGAGAAAAAAATCTGCAAAAGATGCAGAAAATATTGATATAATGTAAAAACATACAAAAGAGGACTAGATTATTGTTCATGTGCACACAAATATGTAGTATAGACACATGGATGGAGAGAATGCACTCCAAGTTCAGAAGACTGGCCATTCTGGGGAGGCAGGAAATGCAAAAGAACTCCGAGAAGCACACAGAGCAACATGCCAACCCTGGGTATGGAGCAGTCATAGCATCTCTATACCTTTCTATATTTTAAAGTATTTCATAAAAAAGATGAATATGATTAAATACTATAACCTCAATTATATACATTTTCATACATTCTAGAAAGACTGAAGAAATTAACAGTGGCTAAAAGTAATTTTCTTCTTTTATGTAAGACTATATATTCTAAGCAAAAACAAATATTTAATTTTGTTTAAAAAAACTTTTAAAGGACATATTCCAAACATATTTAATTAATAATCCATGTAAGTTTTTACCAGTCCAAAATGTATTTATAACCTTCCTCATTATCTTTTGAGCTTTCATCACCTTTTAAACAAAATTCTCAAAGTAAATATAATAACCTACTTTAATACCCCAAAACAGCTGTTTTCAAAGTGTGGTTGGGGAACCTTTGGGGGTCTCTGAGACCCTCTCAGAAGGTTCTGTGATATGAAAGCTGTTTTCATAGTATGTTTCCTGTCCCACTCTTGGTATCTCACGGAGCTATCCAGGGGCTATGTCGTGTGATGTCACAAAAGATTAAATATAAAAACAAATATAAGAGATTAGGCCAGACATTTTAAAAACTTGCTGAAATCATTTGGTTTTATTTTGGAAATTTTTCATAAAAAATACTAACATGCAATGGATTCATATTATTTTTAAATAAATTCATAAATATATTCACATTTTCTGTTTTAATTTCTAATATGGTAAATATCACCAGATATGACACAAAACAAAAGCTCTTTGGAGTTCTCAATAATTTTTAATATGGGAAAGTGGTCCTAAGATCAGAAAGTATGAAACTGGATGCTCCAAAAGTATCCCCTGGATTTAATATCCTGGGATTTAGCAAACAAACTATACGCACCATAAATAGCCTCTCTGGTCTTTATGGCAATGGATGGATGGGAAAGTCAAGAGCTGTAGCTGGTTTGGCTCAGTGGATAGAGCATCGGCCTGGGAACTGAAGGGTCCCAGGTTCGATTCCAGTCTAGGGCACATGACTGGGTTGTGGGCTCGATCCCCAGTTGGGGGTGGCGGGGGGGGGGAGTGCAGGAGGCAGCCGATCAATGATTCTCCCTCTCCCTTCCTCTCTGAAATCTATAAAAATATATTTTTTAAAAGAACCACTATATATAAAAACTTTATTGTATTTTCTCTTCAGACTCCGTCTTTACCAAAATATCGTTTTAATTCCTTTTCCATCCTCATCCTATAAAACCCACCCACCCTCCTGATTGAATCAGCAGTCCTCTCAGAGCTTCATCCTGCTCTGCTGGCTGCTTTTAACTGAACTGTGAAAATCACATCAAAAGCAAAAAATACACTTTCATGTGAAGATAAGAGAAACATTCTATATGACTGTCAAGCAGCAGAGACATCTAAAGTCTAATGCCAAAGAACACTGGACCCCAGTCTCAGACAGGATTTCCACCCTACCTCTGCGCTATCGCCATGTAAATTATGTAACTCTCAGAGTACAGAAGTTGACCCCTGCCTGTGTGCAGTATTTATAATCACCAGGACCATAAATATAAATGAATAGTCTGTAAATTAATAAAGGTATCATCATGCTTAATCTAGTTTCTCAGCTTTGAGCCCAAAATTTCAATTCTGTTCACCAAATATTTGTTAAGCATACACTATGTGAAACCAACATCAACCTCAGCAGAAAGCAGAAGCTAATCTCCTTGGAAACCTCCCTCTGGTCCCACCTGGCATAATAGGTCTTCCAATTGCAGGCAATAGAGATAAGCTGCAACAAGAGCTGGACACAAGAAAGTTTGAGGAAGACTTCAGCAGGTTCCCAGTAGAGCTGCGCTGGGCCATATTCTATCAAAAACTCCATCATTTCCACAATCTGTTCATGAGTATACGAACACGCCTATAAGGAGAGAGACATATTAGTAAAGAACTCTATCATCTGCCTGCTACCTTCTCCAGCACAGCTCAATGGCCAACAGGTTTTAACAATAAAGCTAAGTAATAATAGCTTTCAACTTCTACAATCCTTCCGTCTATAGGCCACATGTGAAAAAATGAATGTTTAACCTTTCATTTATAACTGGATTTATGGTAC
The DNA here is from genome assembly GCF_000147115.1 of Myotis lucifugus. Lineage (NCBI taxonomy): Eukaryota > Metazoa > Chordata > Mammalia > Chiroptera > Vespertilionidae > Myotis > Myotis lucifugus. Next base: position 231,955 of record NW_005871662.1, read on the forward strand.
ATTTTGTCCAAAAAGGTAACAGAATGTTCAATGTGTTAGTGCATGCATCTATTTCCCAGCTTAAGAAGGAAAAAAAGCAGCATGTAAAATAATGGGTTTCTTTTCAACTTGTGATTTTTAAAACATGCAAATACTAATCTTCATCCCAAAACATAGCAAGTCCAAAAATGATTGAGAAATGAAGTTATAGATGCACCTTTCAGAAATTTCACATAGGAAGTAGGACATGTACTACTTTTCATAAAAGACCGCCCTTTTACACACACTTCAGTTCATGAGTATCCCAGAGAAGTAGCAACTCACAACTGGGAATAAAATGCATCCTTGAAATCCACCTGCTGCATCCATTTTCAGGTAATCTGCCTCCACAAGGGACAAGCATAATACAACAAAACCCATTCTGCAGACTCCACTGATGTGAATGTGAGTTTCCGGCCCACAAGTGGTACAGAGCATTAACAGCTCCCTTCAAGTAAGGCCCTCTCACCTTGTACGGGGGCTGCGGATGCACAAGAATGCCACCCTCAGTCCTCTGAAGTGACTGCTTCACTTGTTCCAATTTAATGGCCAGGTGAGCCTCAAAGTACTTGCGCAAGGCCATGCAGGTATGTTTCCCAGTTTGGCGGCTAGCAAATATTTCATCATCACTCAGAAGTGCACCCTGATCTTCCAAATTTAGAATCTCCAAAGTACTGATCTATTAAGAAAGAAGCAAAAGAATTAGACAAAGGCGGCGGGGGGGGGGGGGGGCGGTAAATGGGAGGAGACAACCAATAGGAAGAAAAAAGGGAAAAGATTTCAGTAAACTTTTATGTTCAAGGAGACTGCCAATTAACACTGCACATCTTTCCCTACATGCTAAGAATGGCCATATGAAAGCAAAACAGTAAACCCATATTGAAAGATTACATAGCCTTCAATCCTGTTTAAAAACATACAGGCACAAAACCTTCTGCTTTTAGAAAGATCGAGATTATTGACTGCAATCCCCCTGTAAGATTACTAAATTCAAGGCATGTCTGTAATGGCACAGAGTCCTCTAAACACTTAAGAAGAAGAGAAACTTGTGACTGAAGGGAGAAAAACAGATAGCAAACTTCCTCCAGTAAGCCTCCTCTCACTGCAGGGCAGCCAAGACCAGCAGGACCCCTACTTCTTGCAAAGAGAAACCACTGAAGAACCTCACCAAGTTCACCAGTCGACGAAGACCGTCATAGCGGTCAAAGAGCTCCAACACGGCCCGGAAGGAGAAACAGATTGAGAAAAACATGGTAGCATGGCAGCATCCTGAGGCATGAGAACATTCCATTAACCACAGGGTATAGTTCACCACATCAGACAGAACATTGTGGGGATGCATGCAAACCTGAAAAATATAAAAATAAAACCATTTTTAAATTTTGAGGGTAAAAGAACCTTTGCAAAAAGATGAAAAATTCACCAGTGTCAATAGATACAATACAATGATCATTCCTGGTCAAGTCATTCTGAGTTTAAAGCTTAAGTTACAAATGAAATTTTATAACAATCTAGTCCAAACCTGAAAACAACCTACATTTAAGATAACTATTTAAATTCGACTTACACTCACTACCAAATTTTGCAAATATGTCCATCCTTTAATGTTCACAATGCTCTGTTACACAGGTATTAGGATTCCCACTTAACAGATGAGGAAGAGGCTCAGAGAGTAAGGGACTGTCCCAGGGTGTAAAAGCGGCCGAGCCTTCTGCTCCTAAAGTCTACAGGTGGAGCAGCCATTCGCTCTCTGGCTCATTCACACACATTCTGTGGGGCAGACAAGGATTTCTAAAGCAGGGATCCTCAAACTACGGCCCGCGGGCCACATGCAAATACAAATATTGTATTTGTTCCCGTTTTGTTTTTTTACTTCAAAATAAGATATGTGCAGTGTGCATAGGAATTTGTTCATAGTTTTTTTTTAAACTATAGTCCGGCCCTCCAACGGTCTGAGGGACAGTGAACTGGCCCCCTGTTTAAAAAGTTTGAGGTCCCCTGTTCTAAAGCATTGCCCAGGTTTGCTTGGTACTTTCTCTCTATCTTAGCCATAATTGCTTTCTATATATGCACACATATTAGGTTACTATTCTTAAAAGACTACATACCCTTGCATAATGTTGATCTCAAGAGGAAAAAACATTAAAATCAAAACATTGCCTTATTAATACACATGCAAAGATGAACAAAGACATAGGCCCAAAAGAATTTACCAACTTCACTCTACCAAAAAAGCCACATCACATGAAATATTAAAAAAATGTTCCAGGTATAGAAATAAGATTCCCCCAGGGGTGTCTGGGGACCCATTACTTTTAAATGTACGATCTACCGATCTACTTACACCTTTTAATATATATATAATTGATTTCAGAGAGGAAGAGATAGAAACATCAATGACAAAGAATCATCGATCGGCTGCCTCTTCACGCCCCCTACTGGGGACTGAGCCTGCAACCTGGGCATGTGCCCTAACTAGAATCAAACCTACTGGTTTATACTAGTAGGTTGGCGCTCAAACAGTGAACAACACTGGTCAGGCAGCTTACACATTTTTAAAATCAGTAAATAAAAAGTCTGAACTGGAAAAACATAAGAACTAGACTAGGAGCCTGTGGAGCCCTGAGAACAACTAAAATGATTTTACTATCTTCACCACAAACTATTTGTCAACACACACAAAGCACCACCTGTTGTTTTTAAAATAAATTCACTAAAAAATGCAAAACAGCCCTAACTGGTTTGGCTCAGTGGATAGAGCGTCGGCCTGTGGACTTAAGGGTCCCAGGTTCGATTCCGGTCAAGGGCATGTACCTTGGTTGCGGGCACATCCCCAGTAGGAGGTGTGCAGGAGGCAGCTGATCAATGTTTCTTTCTCATCGATGTTTCTAACTATCCCTCTCCCTTCCTCTCTGTAAAAAATCAATAAAATATATTTTTTAAAAAATGCAAAATATACCACCACTGAGGGACATCTTAAAAGAGCTTCAAGACTAATCTTAATGCAACAGAAATGGCAAAAACTAAATAAAACCCCAATCCATCTTGCTTCCATCCCCCCCCCCCCATAGATTTAGGGGGGAAAGGGATTTTTCCTAAACAATTTTATATTTTTAGAAATCTTTGTAAAGACATTCAGGCTCCTTGCTTCTTTCACTAAAATTTACTCCAGCCCTGGCAGGTGTGACTCAGTTGGATGGGCATTGTCCTGTGCATTAAAATGTCACTGGTTCGATCCCCGGTCAGGGCACATACAGGAAGCAATCAATGAATGCATAAATAAGTGGAACAATTAGTCACATGTCTCTCTCTCTCTCTCTCTGCTGTAACAATAAATAATTTTTTTTTAAATTTACTCCAGAGGGGTGGAGGTGGACTGGGAGAGGTCAATGAGGGGAAGAGGAGACCTATGTAATACTATATGTAATCCTTTAAACAATAATTTTTTTAAAAATTTACTCTGCCCCAACCGGTTTGGCTCAGTGGATAGAGCATCGGCCTGCAGACTGAAGGGTCCCAGATTCGATTCTGGTCAAGGGCATGTACCTTGGTTGCGGGCACATCCCCAGGAGGGGGTGTGCAGGAGGCAGCTGATGGATGTTTCTCTCTCATCGATGTTTCTAACTCTATCCCTCTCCCTTCCTCTCTGTAAAAAATCAACAAAATATATATTTTTTTTTAAAAATTTACTCCTTTTTTTTTTCTTATCCAAAAGTTTTTCTATAAATATGCTAGGCTGTCCCCCCACCCATCCCATTCCCATATACCTGAATGACTGGACTTACTCTTTCCATGGCATCCTGGTTGTAGGACAGGTAATACAAGCACATGGATACACCAGTTGCAGCCATAGAGGGGCGAGGAATTTCCAGTAATTTCTGTACTCCACCATGTGCAACAAATTCTGTGGCAAACTTGTTATGGAGCAGGAGAGATGCTAGGTGCTAAACAAAGGTGACACATGTTACCATAGAACTATCTAGAACAGCAATTTTCAACCCGTGTGCCACAAGAATTTTTAAGACATGCAATACCTGACTATTTAGCCAGGGACACTGACCTCTTTTCCTTTAAATTACCGAATAAAGAAATGACAACAGCCAACAGAACAGCAGCCATCTGATGTGAATGAATCAAAATTATACCTATTTTTTTTGTCAGATCAGCAAAAAATACATTTTTTTGGTGTGCCACATAATTCCATTAATTAGTTTATGAGTGCCATGAGATGAAAAAGATTGAAAATCTCTGATCTAGAAAAATCACATGATCAATTCCAAAATATTAAATTAAGCTGCTAAATACAGGGAATCCTCTTAACAGAAATAAAACAAATAGTGCTTATGAAAAACAAATTTAAAAAACACTCTAAGATTCCATTTTTGTCTTGTCATTTCATTTACACTGATCCTAAATATATTCTCCAAAGAACAATCTTCAGCAAATTATCAAAACTAGTAAATTTTTAGAACTAACCAAAATGCACTTTAAATACACTTTTAAAGTTTATCTTAACTTTTGTTAACTCCCTATTCAATTCCCACTAGCCTCTCTGGGTAGACCCTATCTTCTCGGCAATTGTAAGAGCAGGGAGTGAAATGCAAGCAGCAGGCTGCTTAATGGCTCTGAATCCAGGCCGATGAGGAGGGGCCTTGGAAGAGCTAGAGCACCCTCTCCCGTTTCTCATTGCAACATGTCTTCTGGGTGATGACAGAGGCACAAGAAACAGATAAAACAACACAGATTTACAGTTACATGAATTGTTACCTGTGCAGATCTCCCCAAAGTCAGTAGCAAAAACAACAGATATGTGCCCTGTTCAGAAGTTCTCCCAACACCCAGACTCAGACTTATAGTATTCAAATCCCGTCCTCTATACTCATTTTTTTGTGTTACACAAACCTCTACCACACTCCCACCTCAAAAAGCAGCCATACCAGGCATTGTTCCCCTCTAACACTTAGGCCACTGCGTGTGGTTTTTCTCAGGTCACTACCACAAAGAGGCACCTGGTAAGAGTCATCTCTTCTACCTAAACAAGAACTTTTTGTTTGTTCTTATTTTGATATTTCTGGCAAGAGAAAGCCCGGAGCAATAAAAACCCAAAGATGCTATTGATTTTTGTTTATATACCAAAACACATAGGCACATCCATGTCGATAAAATGTTCAGTCACCAAATATTGGTAAGAACTTTACCTTGAGTGCCTCAAACGTCAGCAGAACGTCGTTCGTCTGCTTCAGGTCAATATAGAACATCATCAACTCCCGGGACCCAAGCTGCATGAATATGGGGAGTAACTGAAATGAAGACCAAGAACAAGTCTTAACATTTGGTTTTATTTCCACCTATTTCCTCTTCCATTTTGAGGTTAGAAGAAATAAGGCACTTCTTCCCTACCTCCCTTATGAAGATAAACATACCAGCACACTTTGATCAAACAGGCCTTATCAGAAGTAACCTGTATAACAGTTTGCCAGTTTGGGGCAAAGACTTTTTTGTATTAGAGTAAAAACACATCATTGTAGAAATGTTACTATAAAATATCACAGAAATAAGCACAGTAACTCCAAAGAGGGAACATACTATTTCCAATAAGCTTACCTCCTGGTATTCTCCTAGAGGAGTCAAATACTGGAGAATAAGTCGCTGTTCAATAGCAGGAGTCATAGGATAAAGGGTGTAATTGGTGCCGATCACCCACGGGGACATTTCTGACCAGCTGCTATTAGACAGCTCAACAAACATGCGATCTGGTTCCGATGATGAGAAACCCAATTTCTGCTTGGCTTTCCGAAAGCTCTCTCTGTCACCCTGCTTCGCTGACTTGTTTTTCCTCAGTCCTCCTTCCTCAGGTTTTGTTGCTGAGTTCATTCTGCTACTGGTCTTGTGGCCTGAATCAAGATGAAAGGAGATCTCCATGTCTCCAGAGGCTTCCTCTTGCTCACCATCCACTACATCTACGGCCATGTCGCCATAGTCCATATCCACCGCTTCTTCATCCAGAGGCAAAAGGGGTTCAGAGGAGAGCTTTCGGGGGCTGGGACGCTTGCTTTCTTGCCGCAAAGCCATTTCCTGAAGCTGTAGCTCCCGAAGTCTTCGAAGCACAATTGCTACCTATCAATAGATATTGGAATAAACGGGATTGTCTCTTCTGCATCATAATTTAAATGATTCTCAACAAATATTTATTCTCACTTACAGAGAACTAGATATTGATGCACTTATCCCAATGCCTGGTAACAGTAAAGATTTAATAAATATGTTGACTTTATTCCTACAGTTTGATAAAATAAGCAACAGCTAACAGTCTAATTCCCCATAAAATTTCCCAGAGAACTCAAACCACAAGACCTGCACATAAACTACATCATTCACAACTGACCTCTCAGGATCAAGATGAACTGAATGGACCAACACACCTAAAAGAGGCAGACACTAAGATATACAGTATTTACAATCTTTTAAGTGTCTTTGAAAATTAAATGTGGTTTCTCAAACTTGTATCTGTTATAAGTTATAGAAATGGCCATCTACATTATATGTGGTTACATAATCTGTTTTTCAAGTTCATCATTTATTTTTTATTTTTACTTTTAAGTATTTATTTTTGGAGCCAATCCTAAAATGTGGTATTGTGCTTAGTTTTAAAAAGAGAGAGGGCCCTAGTCGGTTGGCTCTGTGGATAGAGCACTGGCCTGCGGACTGAAGGGTCCCGGGTTCGATTCCGGTCAAGGGCACATGCCCAGGCTGTGGCCTCGATTAGGAGGCAGCCGATCAATGATTCTCTCTCATCACTGATGTTTCTATCTCTCTCTCCCTCTCCCTTCTTCTCTGAAATCAATAAAAAAAATATCTTAAAAAAAGAGGGAACCTTAGCCAGTTTGGCTCAGTGGATAGAGCATCGGCCTGCGGACTGAAGGGTCGCGGGTTTGATTCTGGCCAAGGGCATATGCCTGGGTTGTGGGCTCAATCCCCAATAGGGGGTGTGCAGGAGGCAGCTGATCAATGATTCTCTCTCATCATTGATGTTTCTGTCTCTCTCTCCCTCTCCCTTCCCCTCTGAAATCAATAAAAATATGTTTAAAAAAAAAAAAGAGGGATTATGCCGGCAGTTTAGTTTGAACTGCATTTTAAAAAAAGGATAATGGATGAATATGCAATAAAATAAGTATAGTAAAATATTCACAATTTAAGTGGTATATATACATCTGTTCACTGTAAAATTCTTTCAATCTTTCAATTTCGTCCTATGTTTTAAAATTTTCATAACCCACTGTTAGGGAGGAAAGGAAATGGTACTATTTTTTATTTGGTATATTAACTATCATGATCCTTGACAAGATGAAAAACAGCATTTCCAAGTTTAAAAAAAAGTAAAATCAAAACTCTTATGAAAAGTAATCTGAAAATACTGAAATTACAGGGACACTCCAGTATAAGGTAATAAGATCTACCTATTCAGGTTTAAGTAGCAAGAAAAAACTTGATTATTCTCCCATCTTATACAAAAATTCATTTTAATATAGTCCTTACCAGCTGTGAATTTTCATCCCTATAGTTGGCAGCAATGTCCTGATTTTCCATAGCACCTCCTAATAGTCCAGTAGAATACGTCCTCAATGGCTGATCAGCCTCTCGGGCCCATTTAAAAAGATTTTCGACAATTCCTTCCTATAATAAGGAAATGAAAAAGTACAATTCAGAAAAAAACTATTTCCTTTTCTTTTTTTAAAAATATATTTTTATTGATTTCAGAGAGGAAGGGAGAGAGATGAAAACATCAACAATGAAAGAGAATCTTTGATCAGCTGCCTCTTGCACACCCCACACTGGGGATCGAGACTGCAGAAAAAAACTATTTTCATAATTAAAGATACAAGAAAGATCTCAGTCTTATGAAAAAAAATTAATATTTTCATGTTGGTCATAAAATTTAAAAATGCAAATAAACTAAGTGTCTAATAGTAGATGGTTTCAGTTAAATATCTATGCACCTGTGAAATACAATCCTATTTAGATGTTAAAACTCAAGCTAAAAATCAACAGCCACATAATACAGACCTACTTCAGATGTTAAGACCACAAAGGTTCCATGACCAAGTGGGGAGCAATAAAATTTTTACATCCCTCTTGAAGTTTACAATGCACATTTAACATTATTAATGCTGAGAAGTCCTGCCCAGCAGGCATAGCTCAGAGGTTGAGCTTCGACCTATGAACCAGGAAGTCACGGTTCGATTCCTGGTCAGGGCACATGCCCGGGTTGTGGGCTCAATCCCCAGTAAGGGACATGCAGAACACAGCTGATCAATGATTATCTCTCATTATTGATGTTTCTATCACTCTCCCTCTCCCTTCCTCTCTTTGAAATTAATAAAAATATATATTTTTAAAAAGAAATAAAGATGGGAGTGAAGATAAATAAAATAGTGAATACAGAAAATGAATGAAACCAAAAGTTCTTTGAAAAGACCCATAAAATTGACAAATCTTTAGTTAGACTGACCAAGAAAAAGAGAGAAGACTCAAATTATTGGAATCAAAAATAAAAGATGAGCCCTAGCTGGTTTGGCTCAGTGGACAGAGCATCAGCCTGCAGACTGAAGGGTCCTGGGTTCAATTCTGGTCAAGGGCACATGCCCGGGTTGCAGGCTGGATCCCCAGTAGGGGGCGTGCAGAAGGCAGCTGATAAATGATTCTCTCTCATCATTGATGTTTCTATCTCTCTCCCTCTTCCTTCCTCTCTAAAATCAATAAAAATATATTAAAAATAATAAAAAAATAAAAGATGAGACATTACTATCAATTTTACAGAAATAAAAGGAATAAGAAAATACTATGAAATCACATTAAAATATTTTGACAAGGATATAAAATTTTTTTTTTTGTCTCCTGCAGTGGTAGCTAATTGAAGATTTTAATATACAATACTGCAAATTACAGCAATAATTACAATGTTATTCTCTGAAATACTTTTTGTGGCACCCAAGCAGCAAGTACTCATTAAAATAATTACTTTTTAAATTTTTCTTGCCTGGCCAGTGTAGTTCAGGGGTTGAGTGTCGACCTATGAATCAGGAGGTGACTGACTGACTGTTTGATTCCCAGTCAGAGCACATGCCCAGGTTGCAGGCTCAATCCCCTGTAGAGGGTATATAGGAGGCAGCCAATCAGTGATTCTCTCTCATCATTGATGTTTTTATCTCTTTCTCCCTCTCCCTTCCTCTCTGAAATCAATAAAATATATGTTAAAGGAAAAAATAAATAACTTTTCCTTACTATATTGATTTCTTCCATTTCTTTAACATATATTACTATTATAAAAAGAAAAAACTGTAACAATTATTTTAACAAAGGCAAATCAACCTATCACTACTCAATTACAAAGTAAGGTGATATTTCTTTTTCATAAATACCTTTTCTTGAAAAACAACAGCCGTTTCCAGCCCTGGCATGATATCCAGTAGAAGTCTGCAAGCTGCAGTGTTTAAAGGGGGCTCTCGGCTTGTCATCACATATGCATTCACCAGCTGTAAAGAAAAGAAGCAATAGTTTTTATTTTTTATAGTCCTCACACAAGGATATGTTTATTGATTTTAGAGAGAGGAAGGAGGAAAGGGAGGAAGGAAGAGAGGGAGGGAAAGAGAGACAGAGAGAGAAATATACAAAAGAGAACAATCAATGTTGCCTCCCGTACGAGCCCTGTCCGGGGATGGAGCCCACAATCTAGGTATGTGCCCTGACCGGGAACTGAACCCACAACCTTTGGTGCATGGGATGACACTCCAACCAACCAAGCTACCCGTCCAGGACAGGAAAGGAATATGTTTTGTCTAAAATTCAACCCAGTCAAATTAATAAAGCCTAACAAATCCTTAATATACTCTTATCGCTTGCCTACAAGGTATTAAAGAAGACCGTACCTAACAATTACTAATTAAACCTTTAATTATTATTTTTAAATATGTATTTATTGATTTTTATTTAATATATTTTTATTAATTTCAGAGAGGAAGGGAAAGGGATAGAGAGATAGAAACATCGATGAGAGAAAAATATCATCCATTAGCCTCCTGCATGCCCCCTACTACTGGGGATCGAGCCCATAACCCGGGCATGTGCCCTGACTGGGAATGAAACCTTGTCCTCCTGGTTCATAGTTCGAAGCTTAGCCACTGAGCTGCTCCAGCTGGCTGTCTCCAATTGGGGCCAGAGATGGAACCCAGGTATGACGAGCCACACCGGCTAGGCAAACCTTTAATTACTATAGTTATGAACCCACTGAGCCATGACATCATATGTAATCTCTTCTGCAGCTTTACAATCAAATTCCCCCAAAACAACTCAGTAACCATAGGGGCTACTGAAGTAACCAAGTGAGAGATGGTAGTGGCTAAACCTAGGTCTGGCAATAAGGGCAGAAAGAAGTGGAGAAACTTGTGAAGGCTAAGGAGGAGGAATGATAAGACCACCGAATTAGAGAGTTTGGAGGAATAAAAGGTAACTTCTAGCTGGCTAGACAAGGACACATTACTGAGCTAGAGAACAAGAGAAACAGATTGTGAAACAAACAATTAGACACATGGAATTCAAGGTGTCCGTGGGGGATATCCAAGTGGGACTGTCTAGAAAGCAGCTGGAAGTGATCTGAAGCTGAGAAGATACATTGATAATAGAGAAATAAATTGGGAAGTTAATACAATCTCTATATATAAAAGCCCAGCAACCATTAGGGCAGAAGACTGGAATGACCAGAATGACCAGTTGCTATGACGTGCACTGAGCACCAGGGGGCAGATGCTCAACACAGGAGCTGCCCCCTGCTGGTCAGTGTGCTCCCACAGCAGGAGCGCCACTCAGCCAGAAGCCTCTCCCACCTCTGTGGCAGTGCTAAGGAGCGCTAAGGCGGGAGCAGGCGGGCAGTTAGGAGCGAGGGGTCCCAGGTTGCAAGAGGGCACAGGCCAGGCTGAAGGACCTCCCCCGCACCCTGTGCACAAATTTTGTGCATCGGGCCTCTAGTATAGATAATAATAGCTAATACTTACTGAGCTCTCATGAATCAAGTTCTGTGCTAAATACTTTTCATGCTTAATTTCATTCAAGGATTACAAAAACCTTTTACAGTAAGAACTATCAACCCCTATCTTACAGATCAGGAAAATAAAGCCTGGAGAAGCTTAAGTTGCCTAAAGATCAGTCAATGATGGAGATGCATTAAACTCAAAACATGGATCCTCCCCACCGGACAAAGCCCATGTTCTCAAGCATCATGCCATTCTGCCTCCAAAACAGCCATAGTTATTGGACAATGACTATGTCTAGGAGCTGTGAGGGAGATGTGTATGTGTGTATTTCCCCTCTCATTTACTCAACAGTCCTGAGTTAGAGAAGGCACCTTTCTCTCCATCGACATTCCCAATGAACACAATGCAGTGTCAATGCAGAATCATGCCGCATACATCACTCTTATTTTTCTATTGAGGAACCCAAGAGGACTCCTATATTCCCAAACTCAAAATCATCTTGTCCAAAGATAAACACAGGTGCCTTGGGAGCTCTCACCAATATTCAACTGAACAAAGTACACACCTTGAGAAAATACCTGGGACTTTGGTAAGGATGAGGCCGTGATTACTCTCATTTCACCAAATTAAAAACCTATCCACTCTATTCCCACCTTTGTCAAGGCCTCAGGAGAAAGTAAACTATTTAGAAAAACAACAATAACGTACAGCATCTACTGATGATAATCTGGAGAAAAGTAAGAAGCACCTACCGCATTCATGAAATCATCATTCTTGAAGAGTATTCTCAGCAGATGGCCCAGCATACACTCTGGATCAGCTCGACCTACCAAAAGAGGGGGAACAAAGGAATAAGTAAGCCATCCCCGTCAAGCAACTTAGACCTCTGTAATGGCACCCTGGTTGTTATAAATACTATTAAAATACCAAACAAAAAGAAATAGAAACAAGAAAAGATTCTTTGATAAATTAGATTTCTTAAAAGTGACAATATAAAAACTCACCGTCCCATCTCCCAGGCTATTGCCTACATAGCAATGCTGAATGAAATGAGCACTAGACCCAGGCCAGCAATGTAAACTGTATACAAGATGTACAAATGTATACAAAATATATATATAAGAATCAGAAAGGAACCTACAACAAGAAAACCCCTGACTTCCCAGCCTCAGAAAGGTAGCAACACTTCTTTTGATGGGTGGCCTGGGAAAGACAGGCTTCAAGTCCAGTCCCCCTTTCAACTACAAGGCCAACAGCAGCAGGGATGTGTCCTCAAAACTGCAGACATCCCGGGCTGGGGGGGGGGGGGGGGGCGGGGGGGGGGGCGGGGGGCGGGGAATCACACTAACAATCACCAACTCTAAAGATGCTGTAACCTTGGCTTTGAATTCTGAGCCCCTGGGGAAAGAAAGGAGACAAAGAACCTAAAATCTACTCAACACACAGCCTAAAAGTAAAATAATCGGTTAACGGTTGGGAGAGGTTTGTTTTTAAAACAGATACTATCTATCTTTAGTTTTCTTTTCAAAACATTAGAGTGAAAAATTTAGTCAAAGGATGAAAAAAGATGTAAGTTACTGATATGAAGTTTTTCCCAAGCTGTAATTAGTATCCCAAAGTAATTCACAAAAAAGAAAAGTTAGAGACTAGTATCATAAAAACAAATGAGGACCTCAGATTACCAACTTTCTATGTTTAGAAATGATGGAACTAAGACCATTATATTTATTAATAGAAATTATGGTTAATGACAAATATTGCTTAACATGAGAGATAGGGAGGAAAAAATTGTCTTTACATTTCTACTGAAAAAAAAGCGTATCTTTCTGTCTCTCCCTTCTACCTCATTACCATTTCATCCTTTCTAAGGCATTATCACTAAGCATGATTATCTCTCTTTGTAGTTCTTTTCATAATGCCATACATTAACTAAAATTCTTATTTCACATTCATTTTTATATTTCATACTCTGATTGCCTTACTAAAAATGTGGGTTAAACAGGTAAATAAGTCCTCTGAAGTCACAAGTGGGGATGCCTAGGACAGGGCAGCAGGGAACACCCACAAACAACTGGACACTCAATGTGAAATGCCTAACTTACTTACATTTGAGAACAAATGTCTAAGAAATAGAAATAAACCCTGCAACGTTCAGGTGGATATATAATGTTCTTATTTTTGTAACTCCCATTCATTTTCACTATCTCTCCATATTGTAAATTTCAGACTCTTCTCTCCACAAAGGTCTGGCTCTTGAGAGAAAGTTTAGTGCAGTGTAGGCCCCTACAAGACTTAAGCTTTGCCCACTGGTCATCTGCCTTAGAGAGAACATGAAATAGCGTCTCAAGTTCCATATAGCAAATCAAATTCCATGCCAAAGCAGACTAGGTTGTCATGACTCTAATTAAATCAGCCCAAAATAAAACCAAATTGTGTCAGGGCATATTGTAGCTGTCCAAACACTAAAGCAGACATCAAGAAGGCTGTTTATTATTCAAGGCTCCAAGTATCAACTTCATAACGAAAGCAAGGCACTGAATGCGTTCTCAACTCCGTTCCCCATCAGTAAAAGAAACGTTATTATTGTTAGAGAGGTAAAGGCACAGACACCTTTGGGTTTAAAAGTCAGAAAGAGAAAACAGTTTTCTCTTTTTAAGTCTTTGTAATCACACCAAATGAGTCAATAAGGTATACCTACATTTATTTGATATGTAAATATTACAAATTATTTCAATTTCTCCAGAAATTTATTTTTCCTCACTGCTCCCACCTTGAACAATATTTTAACAAATATTAGGTCTTAAAACTTAGCATGAAATATGCGATTTCAATTGGAAAATATTTTCTATTAAGCAATTTTCTTTTGTAAGAAAATTAAAGCCACGTTTAGAACACAGGTCTCACCAGGATGTCGATCATCAAATGGGTCTGGATCCCCCTTACGATATTCTTCAGTTTCTTTTTCAATCAATTCAGACATCCTAGCACAAAGGGAAGACAGGGTCAACTCTAGACAAGCATATAAAAACATGTGCCACCACCTACAATAGTCAATAGTCAAAGTGTAAATAAAAGCAAAAAGTTAAGAAAAGGTATTTTTCTGATAAACAGAGATCTAAATAACAATCTTATAAAACAATTTCTACTCCCAAAATCATTCCTCTCCCCTTTCCAGTCTCAAAAAATAGCACTGTTATCCCCTCAGAAGCCAAAAACCTAGGAGTCATCATTAAAACCCTCGTTTTTTCCTCATCCCTCACAATTCCTGTTAGCCCTACCTTCAAAATATCTCTTGACTTCAATTATTTCTCCAAATCTTAACCATTCCGACCCTTGTCCAGACCACCATCATCAACTGCCTGGACTGCTTGCACTGGTCTCCTTGCTTTTTGCTTCAATGCTTGACCTGACAATTCATCCTCCAACTTCCAATGACTTACCACAATAACTGAGTTAAACCCAAGTACTATCATGGCTTAGAATAATCCAGATTCTGTCTGCATCTCTGACCACTTCTCCTCCATCCCTCTTTCACTAAGCTGCAGTAACATGGCCTTCTCTGATTTTCAAAGAGTCCAAGTTGATTACTGCTTCAGGGCCTTTCTTTGTGCTATTGCCTCAGCCTACAACAGTGATGGCGAACCTTTTGAGCTCCCGTGTCAGCATTTTGAAAAACCCTAACTTAACTCTGGTGCCGTGTCACATATAGAAATAGAAATTTTTTGATATTTGCAACCATAGTAAAATAAAGATTTATATTTTTTTTATTTTATATATTTAAATGCCATTTAACAAAGAAAAATCAACCAAAAAAATGAGTTCGTGTGTCACCTGACACGTGTGTCATAGGTTCACCATCACTGGCCTACAACATTCTTCCCCCACATAAGCTCCCACCCATGCACCCAAGCAGCCACTCATCTTCTCTCTCTTACTATAGATTAGTTTTGCCTGTTCCACAGTTTCATATAAATGGAATCCATACACTCTTTTTATATCTGGCTACTTTCACAGAATTTTTTTTAATCTTATATCAATTTGAGAGAGAGAGGGAGAGAGAGGGAGGCAGAGAGGATAGTGGGAGAGCAAGAGTGAGCAAAAGAGAGAGAGTCCCTTTGTATTCATGCATTCTTTTTGAAACAAGAAAAATCACTTTTAAACTTTTTTTAAAATATATTTTTATTGATTTCAGAGAGGAAGGTAGAGGGAGCAAGAGAGAGAATCATTGATTGGCTGCCTCCTGCACGCCCCTTACTGGGGATCAAGCCCACAACCTGGGCATGTGCCCTTGACCAGAATCAAACCCGGGACCCTCCAGTCTGTAGGCCGACGCTCTATACACTGAATCAAACAGGATAGGGCAAGAGAACCCTAAGCAAGACTGACATTGTAATCAAATACAAGGCTGTCCCACCCTCCAATATCTAGATGCTGTCCTAACTCAAACTCTCCTATATGTTTCATTTCCACAAAACCATACTTCCTAGTCTTAGGGTTAAGCTCCCTGCAAAAATTCTTACCCACTCTAGTATGTTTTTCCCCATCAAGCCTCAGAATTATTTCTACTTTTTCTACCTTTCCCTCTAAACTGAAAATTATCTTTGCCACAAAAGGCAATTACACAAAATATATGTAAAATTACATAAGACCTACTAGAATCTCCAGTTGAAACTAAGCAATATAGTACAGCAGAAATTAAAAACATGGATTCTGGAGCCAGATCACCAGGGTTCAAACCTTCCATTAACTGTGTGTCCAATTACTTAACCTGTCTGTGCCTCATCTGTAAAATGATGGTAACAGTACCTATTCCTTGAGGTTTAAGTTAATATATGTCCTCTACTTAGAACAAAGCCTGATATGTGAGAGCTATTTAGGTGTTGTTACTATTAACAATGAGAATCAACCCTGGCCAATTTGGATCAGTGGATAGAGCGTCAGCCTGCGGACTGAAAGGTCCCAGGTTCAATTCCGGTCAAGGGCATGTACCTGGGTTGCGGGCACATCCCCAGTAGGAGATGTGCAGGAGGCAGCTGATCGATGTTTCTCTCTCATCGATGTTTCTAACTCTCTATCTCTCTCCCTTCCTCTCTGTAAAAATCAATAAAATATATTTAAAAAAAAAAAAAGGAAAGAATTCAACAACGGAAACACCTAAGGTAGATATCTGACTGGCAATAGGGCAGGAGGGGAGCCTTCTGGAGGGGGCTACGCAAGTTCTGTAACTTGATCTGGGTGATACTTTTACAAGTAAAAAAATCCATCAAGCAAAGTACTTTACAATATATAAGTAATATTTCAATAATGTGGATTAAGCTCACACAGCTTGGCCCAATGCCAGGCCCTTTTTACAGAATCAAGTCAAAGGCTTGATATAGTAAATAAAATAACATAAATAATAAAATCAATTAAAGTTATAAACAGCGGTACATTTTTCTTAAGAAATGTGCCAAAAGATCATAAAAAAGTAGTGGTCAATAAAAGATTAAGTAGACCTGTAATTCATTGCCTGCTTCTTCTTTTTTTTTTTTAAATATATTTTATTGATTTTCCACAGAGAGGAAGGGAGAGAGACAGAGAGCCAGAAACACCGATGAGAAACATCAATCAGCTGTCTCCTGCACACCCCCCCCGGGCATGCGCCCGCAACCCAGGCACGTGCCCCTGACCGGAATCGAACCCGGGACCCCCCAGTCCGCAGGCCGACGCTCCATCCACCGAGCCAAACTGGCTTCGGCACTACTTCTTCTTTAAAAAAAAAAAAAAAATTATGTATTGATTTTAAAAAGAGGACGGGGAAGAGAGAGGGAGGGAGGGAGGGAGGGAACATCGATTTGTTCCTCTTATTTATGCATTCGTTGGTTGCTCCTTGCATGTGCCCTGACCTGAAATAGAACCTGCAACCTTGGCGTACCTGGACAACCCTCTAACCAACCAATCTACCCAGGCAGGGCTCATTGCTCTCATGGAACATACCAAATACCCATTCCTGCGGCCACTGAGGAGCAGGTGAAAAAAACATGAAGGGACTTCAAAATCCAGTGAACAGACCCACAATTTGGAGGGGGGTGGAAGTTGCCCCTATTAAAGTAAACTACACTTTGGATTCATCCTGTCCCTGAAACTGCCCTCTAACCGTGAAGATCTTTTTAGGATTTTACTCCATACAATTTCCCATTCCAGCCTCCTATTCACCCTCCACTCTGGTGGGGCCCATTTCCTCGCTGCTACAAAATGTGCCCCGGTCCTCTCTCCTCAAAGCCTTTTTCAGTCACATTTTTCACATTTTCTAGAAAACCTATTTCTCTGCTTTTCATGGAGCTATATTCTACCATCTTTCAAATCCCTTTTCCAAGGAAACTTTCCCTCATCTTGGACTGGAAAGCCCACTGGAATTGGACTAAAACCAGGATTCTAACCTTGTTTTCCACTGTCTGGCTATGCAGGCTTTCCCAAGTAGCTCTGAGGATGGCTTTCTTTTAACAATGTAACTCTCAGTGATACTTTTAGTAGCAAATGAGGAAGTTGAGATTCAGAGAAGTGTCTCATTGAGTTCTGACAGACAAAAGGTCTTCAAATATTTGTTGAGTGAATAAAAGAAGCTGACTCATTCAAGTTCTTTCATTCTCATCACCTCCACAATATTTATGAACAATACCGCCAGATTTAGCACTTCATTATATGTATATTACGAGAGGCCCAGTGCACAAATTCGTGCATGGGTGGGGTGGGGTCCGGCTGGCCTACCCCGATTGGGGCCAATCAGGCCGGCCCAGCTGGGGGGGAGGGGCCAAGGGTGGTTGGCCCGCTGGCCCGGCCCCCTGGTCAAACTCCCAGTTGAACGCCCAAGCGACTCCCAGTCAAAGGGACAATCTGCATATTAGCCTTTTATTATATAGGATTTTGTACTATTCTGCACTGTTTCTTATCCATTAGTTGCTTCCCAGAAGGTTAGCACCTTGAAGACAGGACCCTCTATTTTAGGTTTTGCATTGCTGAATAACTTAGCATAGTGACAATGATGGTCAAAAATGATAAATGTGAAAGAGCCTTGAAAATAAAACATTTGAGTATTTTTGTTGAGTATGTGTGTTTGATAAAATTTTTGTAGCAACTGAGTGAATCCACTGCTAACATGATCCCCATTTAGGATTCTCTTCTTTCAGTTACATCAATAATCCACATATAACTGCACAATCCTTAGATCCTTTAATTCACTGTGGCTGCATTTCAAGTATCTTGTGATTAGTTCTTAATCTCCAATGCCTCTACAAATTAAACCCCCTTTCCACCAGTCAACATTTGTCCTTAAAAAAAACCTGTACTTTCACATGTTCCCCATGTATCAGAGCAGTTATGAACAAATGCATTTATCTGTTTAAACTTTCATAAGATCAGTTTTCTTTATCCCTAAAAAATAGATCATTGGCCCTGGCCAGGTGGCTCAGTTGATCAGAGCGTAGTTCCGATACACCAGACATCAGCAAATACGGTACTACTCCTTGCTGAAGGAAACCAACACTCTGAGGCAGAAAAAGGAGGTGGGGGCCAAATATAAGTGGCCTCATAAACCACTCTAAAAAGTTTACATTTTAGCCCTGGCCGGTTAGCTCAATTGGTTAGAGCATCGTCCCAATATGCCAAGTTGCAGCTTTGATCTCTGGTAGAGCACATGTAAGAAACAACCAATGACTGCATAAATAAGTGGAACAACCAATCAATGTTTCTCTCTCTCTCCCTTTACCCCCCTTCCTCTTCCTCTCGCTCTCTGAAATCAATTTAGAAAATAAAAAGTTTCTATTTTATTCTGTAGGAAAACAGGAACCAGGGAAGAATCGGGAATAGCGATATGACAATCAGATTTGTGTATGGAGAGATGCATCTTTCAGCAAAGGGGAGGATGTACTTGAAGAGGGTAAGCTGGAGACAAAGGGATAATACACACTGCCTAATGGGCCAGGCAAGAACCAGCTGATACCTAATGAAGAAAGCAGTGATGGGACGGTGCAGAGGAGGAAGCAGACTCCTCAGAGCTTGATGACTAAATTGTGCTCGTAGAGGAATACACAAAAGAGGATGGTTTTCAGTTGTTTAGTTTAAAACCATTTACACCAAGGCATGGAAGAAGCTGTGAACAGGAGGGAGGGAGGATGAAGGCTATAAGCTCTATTTTGGACATGGTACGTTTTAGGTGTCTGTGCAATAGACAGGTAAAGATGTGTGAAACAAACAGCTGAGAAATGTATCTGAAATTTTAAAAAGCGGGGTCTGAAGTAAAATAGAGATTTGAAAGTTAACATAGGAATCATGTTTTAAATCATGGACGGAGATCAAACTATCTCTGGAGAATACTTAGGGTGAATGGAAAAGAAAACCACAAACAAAGCCCTGGACTTAAAACACAGGCAGAAGAGCCCGACTGGCTTGGCTCAGTGGTTGAGCATCAACGTATGAACCAGGAGGTTCAAACCCCAGTGTGGGGCGTGCAAGAGGCAGCCCATCAGTGACTCTCTCTCATCACTGATGTTTCTATCTTTCTCTCCCTCTCCCTTCCTTTCTGAAATCAGTTAACAGGAAGAAGAAAAAAAAAAAAACAACACAGGCAGAACAACTTACAGAGGAGAATGAGAACAAAGGGCCTGAAAGGAAAGGTAAGAAACTTAAGAAGGGATGGGAGGGGGGAGAGATTAACCAGGGAATTTATATGCATATATGCATAACCTATGGACACAGACAATAGTGTGGTGAAGGTGTGGAAGGGGCAGGTGTAGAGTGGAGGGGGTCAATGGGGAAAAAAAGGGGGGAACATCTGTAATACTTTCAACAATAAAGATAAATTTTTAATTAAATTTTTTAAAAAAGGAATGTAAAGCCGAAACCGGTTTGGCTCAGTGGATGGAGCGTCGGCCTGCGGACTGAAGGGTCCTAGGTTCGATTCCGGTCAAGGGCATGTACCTGGGTTGCGGGCACATCCCCAGTGGGAGATGTGCAGGAGGCAGCTGATCGATGTTTCTCTCTCATCGATGTTTCTAACTCTCTATCTCTCTCCCTTCCTCTCTGTAAAAAATCAATAAAATATATTTTAAAAAAAGGAATGTAAAGAGCTTCAAGAAGTAGGGACATAAAGACTAGTTTTGAAAGGGAAATAAATGGATTTAGAATTCGCAGTGGCCCTGACTGGTTTGGCTCAATGGATAGAGCGTTGGCCTGCGGACTCAAGGGTCCCAGGTTCGATTCCGGTCAAGGGCATGTACCTTGGTTGCAGGCACATACCCAGTAGGGAGTGTGCAGGAGGCAGCTGATCGATGTTTCTCTCTCATCGATATTTCTAACTCTCTATCCCTCTCCCTTCCTCTCTGTAAGAAATCAATAAAATATATATTAAAAAAAAAAAATTCACAGTGAAGGTGAAATGTTCCTATACTATCTACAAGTTTTCCTTCGTTAAAAAGTAATTTTTTAAAAAATTAATTGTCCATACCTGGTAAGAATAGGTACCATGTCCTGCCCACTGCCATGTTCCTTTTCCCACTGCTCCAGCAGGGTAGTGAGCTCAGCTTTAGAGTCCACATGTACTGCTACCGTAGTCATGGCTGGGCCTAAGGAAGCAAAAAATAGTAATAAAGATAAATAAACCTGACATACTTCCTAAAAAAGGAAAGTGAGGGGAAAGAAAAGGAATAAACAAGCATGGAAAGTAATTAAAAGCATGAAAATGTTAACCCTTTAGAAAATTTTTAATTGTGATACAGTGAGAAACCTGGGATTGGGAGCCTCGATAATCACTCAAGGCATGATGAGCAAGTCGTCACCTCTCTCAGCCTCAGTTCACTTAACGTCAAATTAGATGGAGAAACGGATGGAAATCATGATTCTTAAACTTTCTAGGATCAGGAAACTCCTTTGAGAATCAGACAAAAGCTATGGCCCCTTTCACCCCTTAAAAGTGTATATACCTACATTCCATACATAAATGATCCCAGGTCTAGACAGCTGAGCTCCAAAACTTTGAGACTACATTTTTTAAAATACAAAACGTAGTCCTAGCTGGTTTGGCTCAGTGGATAGAGCGTCGGCCTGCAGACTGAACGGTCCTGGGTTCGATGCCAGTCTCGAGCCTCAGTAGGGGGCATGCAGGAGGCAGTCGATAGATGATTCTTTCTTTCTCTTCTCTCTCTCTCTCTCTCTCTCCCCCCCCTTTTCCTCTCTGAAATCAATAAAATATATTTAAATAAATAAATAAATACAAATAATAAAATACAAAATGTAGCAAAAGCAACTCCCCAAAATGTTTTGCTCTTTTTTAAGTCTTCAGGGAAAGTTCTATGAAAGATAAACAACATTTAAGTCTTAACAAAGTGGATATCATTACCAACATGAAAGCTGGGAAGGAGTATTATAAGCCCATTTGTCCTTCGCACTTCCTAACCTTTCTCACAGGCGATTTCCTGGAAGGAGGCTGCTGGGTTGAGTGGTCAGCCCAGGGGGTTACACCAGGACAAGGAGCTGAGACAGGCCTTGGAGAAGCTGCATGAGACATACCTACACTGGGAAGAGAGGTTTACAAGAGGCTCCAAACGGGAATGAGACCCAAATGTTTAGATGGTTTATAGATCAACTTATTGGCCAAGGTAGTTTTAAGTTCAAAATGTCAGCTCCTGCCATGCAAAATGTGTTATTTTCACTGATAGAGCAACCGTTTTATAAAAAGTTTCACACACCAGAAAGGGATTACTATCTGATCTAGGATTACTGTTCACTTTTCTAAAGATATCCACCATAAGGCCAAAAGTATGTAAAAATATCTAAAATGTAAACATTTGCATTTTAATAATGTAGAGACAGTTCTAGTAGTAGTGATTCATGTCACCTGGGCTACTCATAATTACAAAAAAGAAAAAATATTTCCAAAAACAAAAAGATTAAAATTAAATTAAAAGTTACAAAGGAAATGCCGCAGGTATGACTGACAAATAGACTTCTGACCTTAAGAAAACCCAGGCTGTATTTTTTACTGTAATTACTAACTACATATGCATTTTTAAAAATAAATTTCTTGGAATTTTACCTTTCCAGAAAAGTTGAAAAGATAGAATTCCTATATACCCCTCACCCAGTTCGGTTTCCTCTAATGTTACCATCCTATCTTATAGTGGGACAGTGTCAAAAATTAAGAAACCCAACGTTGGTACATTGCTACTAACTAAACTCCAGGCATGATTCGTATTTCTCCAGTTTTTCCATTCATGTCCATTTTCTGTTCCAAGATCTCATCCAGTGTGCTACACTGGCATTTAGTTGTGGTTTCCGTAGTGTCCTCTGGTCTGTCAGTTTTTGAGTCTTTCCTTGTTTTTTCATGACCTTGACAATCTTGAGAAGTACTTGCCAAGGGGGTTGGGTGGACCAAAAATTTAACCAAACATTTACAGAATAACATCAATCCTTAAATCCTTTCCAAAAAATAGAACAGGAACCACCATTTTTTCCTAATTTATTCCACAAAGCCAGCATCATCCCAAACCAAAAAAGATAAAACATCACAAGAAAACTAAAGACCAATATACTTCATGAAAATAAATGCAAAAATCCTCAACAAAATATTAGCAAGCTAAATACAGCAGCATATAAAGACTATTACATACCATAACCAAGTGGGATTTCTCCCAAAAATGCAAGGGTGACTTTATATATGAAAACCAATTAATATAATACACACACATTAACAGAATGGAGGGAAAAAAATGATCATATGATTGATACAGAAAAAGCACTAGACAAAATCCAACACCCTTTTGTGATAAAAAAAAAAACACACACACACAAAACAATAAACTGGAAACAGAAGAGAATTTCCTCACATGGTAAAAGGCATTTTTTAAAAACCTACAGCTAGCATTATACTCAATGCTGAAATACTGAAAGCTTTCCCTCTAAAATCAGAAACAAGACAAGGATGCCCACTTTCACCACTTACATTAAACATTGTACTGGAGTTCTAGCCAGATCAATTAATCAAGAAAAAAAAAAGGCATCCAAGAAAATAAAAAGTAAAATTATCTTTCTTCACAAATTATATCATCCTATATCCTATATAAAGAATATCCTAGAAGAATACACCAAAAAACTACTAAGCAAGCAAGTTAGCAAAGCACAGCTACAGGGTACACTGTCAATACACAAAAATTAGTTGTATTGCTGTATACTAGCAATAAACAATACAAATATGAAATTAATAAAACACTTTCAGCCTGGCCAATGTGGCTCAGTGTTTGAGTGTCAACCTTTGAACCAGAAGATCATGGTTCAATTCCCATTCAAGCCCTAGACGGTTTGGCTCAGTGGATAAAGCGTCAGCCTGTGGACTGAATGGTCCTGGATTTGATTACGGTCAAGGGTACATGCCCGGGTTGCGGGCTCAGTCCCCAGTAGGGGGCGTGCAGGAGGCAGCCGATCAATGATTCTCTCTCATCATTCATGTTTCTACCCCTCTCTCACTCTCCCTTCCTCTCTAAAATAAAATAAAATAAAATAAAATATAATAAAATATAATAAAATAAAAATATATATTTTTTAAAAAGCTACTCCACTTAAAAAAAATTCCCAGTCAGAGCATAACAAATCGATGTTTCTTGCTCTCTCTCTCTCTCCCCTCTCTTCCTTCCTCTCTCTCTAAAATCAAATAAAAATTAAACAAATGTTAAACAGAGAATTACCATATGACCCAGCAATTCCTCTCCAATGCATATACCCAAAACAAATTGAAAATAGATATTCAAATAATTGTGCACAAATGTTCAAAGCAGCATATTCACACTAGCAAAAAGGTAGAACCAACTGCAGATGTCCATCAATAAGTGAATGGATAAACAAAATGTGGTTATATCCACAAAATGCACTATTATTCAGCCACAGAAAGGAATGAAGTACTGATACATGTTATAGCTACAGATGAATCCTGAAAACAATATGCTAAATGAAAGACGCCAGACACAAAAGGTCACATACTGTATGATTCTATTTATATGAAACATTCAGAATAGGTCAATCTATCTAGAGAAAATTGCCTAGTGGTTGCCAGAGGGTTGGGGATGGAGGAAATAGGAAATGACTCCTTAATGTGTATATATAGGGTTTCTTTGGGGAATGATGAAAATATCTTGAAACTAAAAGAGGTGATGGCTGCACAACACTCAATATACTAAATGTCACTGAATTATATGCACTTTAACATTGGTAATGGTTAATTTATGGTATATGAATTTTAGAATCTTTTTAATGAAAAAAAAGTTCTATAAGAGAATACCTTTTGGAAAACAAGCAGTCAGCCTAATGGAGCACATAAAGGCAAAGTTTAAAAAAAATACTACCTCTAACAAAGGTCAACTCAAAGGCATTAAAATACTAAAATTATAGAGTTCAATTTAAACACATACTTCTGGTATCATTTTCAAACTTCTGATTAATTATGACTGAGAATAGTTATAACTTTGGAAATAATCACTTGTCCAGGGAAATTATAAACTTATAATAAACTAAAGTAACACCACCAATAATTCATTTTACTATCAATGAAAGACTAATAATACAAAATATATTATACTAGTGGCCCAGTGCACAGATTCGTGCACACGCGTGCCATTGGCGATTGGCGCCAGTGAGAGCTTTATATGTATCGCGCATGCGCAAGTCCACATTTATTTTTAAACTTGAGACCTGGTGCACAAAATTCATGCACTTGCGGGGGGGTCCCCTCAGCCCGGCCTGCACCCTGTTGCAGTCTGGGACCCCTTGGGGGACGTCTGTCTGCCAGCTTAGGCCCGATCCCCAGGTATCCTACAGACATCCCTCTCATAGTCTGGGGCTCTCGCAGTCCAGGACCCCTCGCTCCTTACCGCCCACCTGCAGCTGGCTTCTGGCTGAATGGCGCTCCCCCTATGGGAGCGCACTGACCACCAGGGGGCAGCTCCTGCGTTGAGTGTCTGCCCCCTGGTGGTCAGTGTGCATCATAGCAACCGGTCATTCTGCCGTTCGGTCTATTTGCATATTAGGGTTTATTATATAGGATTACCAGTGCACATCATATGTACTGGCCAGTCAGTCAGATGGATGGTCAGACAGATGGACAGTTGGTCACTTAGCCTTTTATATATATAGATGCCCTAACCCAAGAATGTCAAACTCGCGGCCGGTGGCAAGTTTGTAGAATGTTTGACTTAGTTTATAGAGCATTGGCCTGCGGACTGAAGGGTCCTGGGTTCAATTCCAGTCAACTTGCAGGCTTGATCTCTGGCCTTGGTTAGGGTGCATGTGGGAGGCAACCAGTCAATGTCTCTCTCTGTCTCTCCCCCTCCCTTCCACTCTCTCTATAAAAAAAATAAAAATAAAACCAAAATATATTATACACATCTTGTTAAGTACAAGACAGTGCAAGGTACCTTATTCAATTCACCATGTTTTGTTTTGTTTTCTTCTTTGATTTTCTTTTATTTTTATTCTCAATTCACCATGTTTTAAAATGAGTTCTTTAGCCCTAACCCGTTTGGCTCAGTCGATAGAGCGCCGGCCTGCAGACTGAAGAATCCCAGGTTCGATTCCGGTCAAGGGCATGTACCTTGGTTGCCGGCACATCCCCAAGAGGCAGCTGATCGATGTTTCTCTCTCATTGATGTTTCTAATTCTCTATCCCTCTCCCTTCCTCTCTGTAAAAAATCAGTAAAAATATATTAAAAAATAAATAAATAAAATGAGTTCTTTAAGTGGTATAGAATTTATGGCCTGTCCAATAGTGACACAATAGTTACCAATTGCTGAATATTAGTATGGAGCAGACATTTAGCTAAGTAATTCTCTTGCGATTTCCTGAATTTTCACACCACACTCCCCTCTTTTACAGATGATAAATGAGATCCTCAAAACTAATCAATAGTTACTTGGTAGAAAAGGATTTCAAGCATTCAAACCCAACTCTACAGTCATAATTGGGAGATCTTGATAAAGTTAAGTTCTCCAAGTTGCAATTTCCTTATCTACAAAATGGAAAATATAGTTGTGAGGATTAAGTGATAATACTGTCCACCCAAGGAATAATATAAAGTCCTACAAAAATGTGTAGAATGTCCTTATCCTTAAAGGATGGCTGCCGAAGTATTTAAGGATGATATGTCTGCAAGTCATTTTCAAATAGTTCCACAAAGTAAATATACACCAGACCCATATGTAGAGAAAATATGACAAAATATTGAATCTGGATGGATAAACAAGTGTTCATTTTACTATTCTTTCAGCTTTTTAATGTTTGAAATTTTTCACAAAAAGTTGGAAAAATTAAGAAGTATTTTCTTTCCTAATTTGGACCAACTCTCAAATATATTGTCTAGTGAGAAAAGCAAAGAGCGTGTGTATCCCTAAAATAAAATATCCCTGGAAGAATACACAAGAAATAGAGAAGCTATTACTTTTGTGGCAGGTAACTGACTTTCTAAGGGATAAAGGTAAGAGAAAGATTTTTCATTTTTCAAGTAATTTGTAACTTCTTTCTGTTTTTGTTAATGGGGGGGGGGAGACATGGATTGGTTGCCCCCCACATGCACCCCACCTGGGCCAGGAATCAAACTGCAACCCAGGTACATGCCCTTGCAGGAAACTAGAACCCGAGACCCTTCCTGCACAGGCAGATGCTCCAACCACTGAGAAACATCAGTCAGGGCTATTTTGTAACTTTTTAATTGAATCATAAAATCTCTCCTATTCTAATACACAATACTAAATGGCCTATTAGCAAAATTGCCCAAAGCCTAAAATAAGGTCCACCTTAAGAAAAGACCCCATAAGGTTACAAACCTGAAACAAACATTTAAAAGCATTCTTCTTTATTTAAAAAAAAAAAGGAAAAAATCCGAGTTTTGGAAGTTCAAGTAAAACTTATGCAATAATTAGTATGAAATATGAAATCACTATAACAATTTTCTATTACTTGTCCATGACCATCTCCTTTAAAAAAAAAATAAGAAAATTAGTAATAAACCAACTTCAATCACTTCAAGCTAAGCTTTAACATGTGGTTCATTTCACCAGATTCCTCCTCTATTAAACTTAACAACTGAACAAAAGGTGGGTTTTGTTCAACACTGTGCTCTGCCACTGCCCCAGAGATTCTGAGCATAAAATGACTTCCTACATAGTCCCCAAATTCTATTAGCTCCTTTTAAAAGAAAACTGTTTTTATTGTATTTATTGGGGCGACGTTGTCAATAAAAGTATACAGGTTTGGGTTCAGGTGTACAATTCTGTAATATATATCCCCTGTATATCGTATTGTGTGTTCACCACCCCAAGTCTCTATTAGCTCAACATCCAAACACATAAAACCCAAATCTCGACAGCATCAGGCAGATCGATTCCCTAAAGAGCCTGAACATACAAGCTTATATAAACCATAAAGGTAAACTCCAGCAAACCGGAAAATTACAGGACGGCACTGCCAATCAACCTCTCCCTCCACGTTAACAGAGCGTTCAGAGCAGAAAGATGCCGCTGGCACAATGGACACATGCAGCCTCATTAAAAGGCTTCCCCAAAACCGGGGGGAAGCACAACGTGTTGTGGACAGGCACTCGGGGCTCCCACTGAGGCTCCAGAACTCCTTCACCGAACGCGAAACCCGAGCGCCAACACTCAGAGGAGGAAGCCGCCCGGACGAGAAGACGGCGCCAAGCCAACGCCGGCGACGCCCGGCTGGACACGACCGTAACCCCCGGAAACGGGTTCCCGGGCAGCGCGGCCCGCACGCCGGGGTCCGGCTCCCGCCGCAGGACGCGCACCTCTCGGCCCACCGCTCGCCTCCGCCGGGGGTGGGAGGAGTGCCCGGAAGGCTCCGCCCCGCCGGGCGGGCGCCGGGGGAGGAAGCTCCCGGCCGAGGGAGGGGAAAGCCCGCCCAGGTGACTGGAGCTAGAGGCGGAGACAGTGTGGGAAGGGGGCCGCCGTACGGCGGGGAAGATGGAGCCCCCCCAGCCCGTACGGAACGGAGACTGGGTGGTGGGGAGGGAAAAGGTGACCGGGGGAATGAGGGGGCGCCCCTCCGATAGGCAGGGACGGGCACACCCCTACCCTCCACTCGGGGCGGAAGAGTTACGCTCGCGGAGCCTCTTTCGCGGACGCGGGGGAGAACGTGGAGGCCCCGCCCCGAGCCCAGAACCTGGAGGAGGAAAAGTCCTGTCAGGCCCGGGGCCCAGCCTCCCCGGCGGCCCGGCCCGCCCCCTTCCCGCCGGCGGCCCAGGCAGGTGCCGCCCCTCCCCCAGACCAGGGCCACTCTTCCGCCCGCCGGGGCACGCGCCCCATCTCCTCGTGCTTCTCCCAGAGACCTGTCCTCCTCCCCAACCCACTCACCTTTTCGGGCGGCTCCGCCGCTCCCCCCCGACCCGGCCAGCGGCCACAGTTCACACACACCGCCTCAGGTCCCGCACTCTCCCTCACACACACACAGCGCGACCCAGGCTCAGGAGCGGCCCACATATTATGCGTCACTAGCGCGCTACGTGCTTCGTGCGCGCGCGCGCGCCTCCCGACTTGGCGCGAGGCTCGCTAAAGGGAGGCGGGAGGCGCGCGAGCCGGCGGGACCGGGTCGGACTCCGCAGCCGCCTGGGAAATGAAGTTCCGCTTCTAGGGCCTGGGACCTTCCGTCTTAATTGGCGCATGAGCACTCGGCCCGTATGCATTGACTTCTGGGATTTGTAGTTTTAGGCTTAACGCGAACTGCCGTGTACTGATTGGCTGCTTCAGAAGGCGGAAGCGAAAAAGGAGGAGGAACTCGAGCCCCGCGCAGCCAGCTGTCTAAGCGCTTGCTTCCTTCTCAGGACCTTCCTGTGACTGGGCAGAGCTTTTGTTTCATTCTGCCATTTGCACCATTATTAACATACCAGGATCTAAGAAAATACTTCCCACAAGCACATCAGAAATCACAGCACCCACTAAACAGAAGGCTCTGGTTTTTCTTTGTCTTTCTGTTCAAGGCCTAGTCTGTGGAATCAATAAATATTTATCACACACACAAAAACAAAAACAACAACAAAGAAGCTAGCCTAATTGATGGGTCTCTTTTTTTTTCCGGGGGGGGGGGGGGGGGAGGGGAGTCTCTTGATTCCATTCTCCACTGCACCCCATTCCCTTCTTTCCAGAAAAGAGGCCTCCCTCCTTTACTTAAATGTGTAACTTGGAGCAGCTGCTCAAGCACAAAATTCTAGAATGTGGGGTGGCAGTGCCACAGCCGTGTCTCCTCTCTGCTTCCCTCTCGCCTCCCAGGACACACAGCTCTCTTCTCTGTGCTGCTGGAACTTGGCCTGTATCCATAGGGGCCTCTGTCCTTTCCTTTGACTTTACAGCAGGCTCAGCTCTGAGCCAAGTGTTCTACCAACGCTTTTTCGTGTAACCTTCACTACCACCCCGCAGATAGATACACTTAGCCACCAATACAGGTGAGAAGTCTGCGTGCAGAGAGGTGCCCAAGGAAGGGGGCCCAGGTTCGTGGGTCCAGGGGCTGGAGTTGTAACTTTCCTAGGCCTGTCCACCAGCACGTCTTCCCCTGACTTTCTTGCTATGTCTCCCTGGGCCCTAAACCCAAATGCATAAGAATGGAGTGTTCAGGCTTTAGATTTCCTTTCTCTGTCCGTGGTTTAGCTAGTGCGGTGCTGACTTCCACACTGGCTGGGGTCCTGAACACAGGGTCCAGCTCACCGGTTCCTGGCACAGCCTCAGCCTCCACCAGATGGCACTGTTCCCTTTCAGAAACCCAGTGTGGGGCCGAGTCCGTGATGGGAGGGAGGGAAGGAGGGGTTTTGGAGAAACCAGGGTGCAGGGGACGGGGAAAACAGAGCAGGAGCTACACAGGACCTGTCTAGAAACTGCTCCCTCCAGAATCTACTCTGTAACGTCTACCCCGGACCCTGCCAACACCCCACACACACACATAACCACACACCTGCAGGCACTCCCAGACCCCCCACCCTGAGATAAGTAAAAGGCAGCACCCAGATTTTCTGGGCTGCACAAACATTCCAAGACTGCTCACTAACACATTTCACAGGACTGGCATGTATGCCAGATACAAAGTATTCACACCTGTGCATTGCACAGCCAACATGTTCACATCTAAGTACACACAAGCACAAAGCCACAGAAAACCCAGGCCCACGTGGCCAGCTTGATCTGGCATATCGCTTCCGAATCATTGGAAAAATATTCCTTTTTTTGTGGGGGGGGGGGGGGTTTCTTGACCTCTTTGGAAAAACATCTCTGGACTCTGTTCCTCCAACCCTCCACCTGCCTGTGTACCACCACCACCACCAACCCCAGCACCAAGGGCTACAGACTCAGGTGTGTTCCACCTGCCCTCGCCCCCAAGCAAGGGCATGCACTGGGGTAGGAGTAGCCATCCCATGGGTAGGAAAGCCAATAGCACCAAGTCCTCTGAGCCCGAGGAAGGTCCTTTCCCGCTCTCCACCCTTTCACCACCCCTTCCCTCCCACTGCTTACTTCCAGGCTCACCTGACCCAGGTTCTCCCACTAGCCCATCCCCACCTTGGTGCCACCACAACCCCTGTGCCTCCTCCTGCAACTCCCTAGGGCCGGGAGGAGAGGCCGACTGCCCCACAACCGCTTCCACTCTGCTGGTGGCTGCACAGCTACTGCAAGTGTCTGGGGTCACACGAGCCATCAAGGAGCGGCTCGGGGCTGCCAGGCCCTGGGGACGGACGCCAGCCTGGTCAGAAAGGGAATTCCAATCATCCACTCAGTGCTCCCCTCCCCCCCCCCACCCCCGCCTGGGAGCCCCTACAGCCTCCTAGAAAAATGGAACACTAACCCCCATTGCCCAAGACATGTGCAAAGCAACCACTCCTGTAGGGCCACATCCTCGTATACACTCTTGTCTTGCAGAGGAGACACTGAGGCTCCACAAAGACAATACTTGAGCCCGGCTGGCATGGTTCAGTAGTTGAGCATCGACTTATGAACCAGGAGGTCACAGTTCAATTTCCGGTCAGGGCACATGCCTGGGTTGCGGGCTCCATCCCCAGTAGGGGGGCGTGCAGGAGGCAGCTGGTCAATGATTCTCCCTCATCAGTATCTCTCCCTCTTGCTTCCTCTCTGAAATCAATAAACATGTATTTCTTATAAAGCTTAAAAAAAAAAAAAAAGATGACAGTGAAAGCGCACACCTGTCTCAGTCTCCAGGGGCAGTCCCTGTCTCCTGCTCCCACAGCACCACCTCCCAGATTGGTCTGAGGCTCAACTGGGACATGAAGCCGCAACTCCCAACCCCACCCAGCTCCCACATACCAGTCAGAGTGAGGCGCGCCCAGAAGAGCCCCGTGCAATATTTAGGGCATACTTGTATGTTTAAATAGCATTGTTTATGAGAAATTAAAATGGAACTGGCCATCTTCTATCTTATTTGGCAACCCCACCTCGGAACCACTTGCTCAGCCACAGACCCCAAGGACTCCCCTTCTGCAGCCCCCAGGGCCTCATTTAAATCACCTAGAAAATAGTTACAAGCAGGTCAGAACCACTGCCTCCCAGTGGGTCTCATTAAACATTAGACAGGCCAAGCGGTCCAGGCTCCCTTATCCTGAAACTGGTGATCTGGGTGGATCGGGCCACGGGGACAAGGACACCTCCTTTCTAGCATTGTTACCGGGGATTAAATGCTATCGTGCTTGTAACGTGCGGAGCTGGGGGCCTGGCACACAGCGATTCCAGCTAAGTGAGGGCTCCCCCGGCTTTGATTACTCTGGGTCTGCGCGTCCCCCTGGAAGTTTTTCAGGACGGCCCCGGCCCGCGGGTTCCTCTTTCCCCCAGTCCTGCCGCTGGAAGAGAAATGAGCTCCTTACCAGGAAACTCCCGGGCACGCTTGTGGGAGCACTGGGAAGTGGGGGAGACCAGGCTTGGGGATCACCGGTCCACTCTGGGCCCCAGCCCAGAACTGAGGACTGAGCGGGTCAGAGGGCGGGTGAAGAGCACCTGCTCCCGGGCTTCCTCCTGCCTGCGAGGGCTGCCACCACCCAGGGGTGAAGGCAGTCAAGGCCGAGGAGCCTCTTGGACACGAAGCCAGGCATGTCTTCCTCCCCCAGCCAGCCAGCCACCCGGCCACCTGTGGACGTATCTGGAACTCTTGCCCAGGGCCCACTTCCTTCCCTGGGGTTCTCTGGCAGGATGGTGATGTCACAATCAAAGTAGAGGCCAGAGGGACGGCCAGAGGACCCTCACATGGACCTGCCAGCACGAGGGCCAGACTCTGCCACCCAGGCCCCCAGCACCTGTCAGGCCCAGTCACCGTCCCTGCTGACTCCTGAGACCCTGCCATTCCCAGGGGCAGTGCCCCAGGTAAGAGGCGGCCGTGGGGCAGGTGCCAGGAAGGGAAGGAGAAAGCATACCCAGCTGGAACCGGATGTCACTCCGGGAAGAAACAACAGTGCAGGGAGCGTTGGGGAGAGAAGTCCTTGCGTTTGGGGCCAGGCCTGTTTGTAGCTACAAGCCTTTTTCTCGGACGCAGGAATCTCTGGCCTGACCCACTGAGAGTACCCTGGGGAGCGGGGCGCAGACCCTGACGAAGACTCGGTCCCGTCAAGCCTCCCGCTCCGTCAGCTCATCGGCTTGGAAAAGCCTAGAGAGGAGTGGCTTCCTCTGATGGGAGGAAGCTGCTCTGACCCAATTCTGCGGCTGGAGACCCGCCATGGCCACCACTGGGAGGAACCACCCTCGCGCGGCCCCTGCCCAGACCTGGATAGCACTGGGCCTAGGCCTGGGAGAGAGAGTGCCAGGCGCAGCCAGGAGCGCCCAGGGAGACCTGGGGGCCGAGGTCAGCAAGGACAGGGGTGTCCTGGGCTCTTACCGTGAGGCAGCTCCTTCCTCTTCATGCCTCAGGGGTGGGGGTGTCTCTCCATGAAAAGTCACATGATGTTCCTGGGGGGAAGCCCTCTGCCCGGCTCCCACTTCACCAGGCCCAGCCTCGTCACAGAACAGCCCTCTGTGAAGTCACAAAGCTGCTGCCTCCCCGCGTGACCGGGAATCAAGACACGCAGGGACCAGCGGGAATTCCTTGGGGCTTCAGACATAGCCCTGGGACCCTGGGGAGCGGTGTGGGGTCTGCAGGGGCTCAGGTTGTGGGGAGCGAAGGGTCTGTTGGAGACCTGGGGATGGGGACAGTTTCTCAGGCCTTGGTCACTGCCAGGGGGTGAGAACTGCTGGGGCCTGGGCCTGTCCCTCAAGACCCGGGGGCAGGGGCAGGGGCAGGAGCTCCCATCGTTGCTGGGCCTGTGGGAAGGTCCTGGTCACTACGCCGAGTGCTTCATGGCAGAGAGGTCAGACTCCTGTCCAGGGACCAGATCTCCCCCTCGGTGCGGTCCACCCGCGATGGTCCACTTGCTGACTCTGTCACCTGCTTCTGGGCAAATCCCACTGCACTGACACGTAGCCCTGATGGCCTGCGTGTAGGAAGGGGCATGTGAGAAATGGGAGTGCTGGCTTCCCCATTGCTGCCTGGGGGAGGGTGGGGAGCAGCTGGGAGAAGGGGCTTCACCGCCTACTATAGAGTCAGTCACTGCTGTGAAAGGGTGCCCTTGGTATGGGGCTGGGGAGCCGGCCACTCAATGGAAGCCTTGTTTTCAAAACAAATGAGCCCTAGCTGGTTTGGCTCAGTGGGCCTGTGGACTGAAGGGCCCCAGGTTTGATTCTGGTCAAGGGCACATGCCCAGGTTTCGGGCTCAATCCACAGTGTGAGGTGTGCAGGAGGCAGCCAATCAATTACGTTCTCTCATCATTGATGTTTCTATCTCTCTCTCTCTCCCTTCCTCTCTGAAATTAATTATATATATATATATATATACTTATAATAAGTAAAAATTAAAAATAAAAACAAATGAACAAGCCTGGCTGGTTTGGCTCAGTGGACAGAGCATCAGCCCACGGACTGAAGGGTCCTGGGTTTGAGTCCAGTCAAGGACATGTACCTCAATCCCGGACCCTACCTCAATCCCGGACCCCAGTTGGGGACACCTGCAGGAGGCAACCAATTGATGTGACTCACATCAATGTTTCTCTCTCCTCCCCCCCCCTTCACTCTTTCTAAAAATCAATGGGAAAAAATATCCTCGGGTGAGGATTAACAAAACAAAAAAATTGAACAACATCATTTTCAGTTTTCAGTAAAGTCAAGGATTCCTGAGCCGGCTCTGTGCCTGGCCCTGCACCCGTGTCCCTGGTGGAGATGACAGGTCCCGCCCTCAAGGGTCCAGAGACTAGGGCAGTGATGGCGAACCTATGACACGTGAACTCATTTTTTTTGGTTGATTTTTCTTTGTTAAATGGCATTTAAATATATAAATAAATATCAAAAATATACATCTTTGTTTTACTATGGTTGCAAATATCAAAAAATTTCTATATGTGACACGGCACCAGAGTTAAGTTAGGGTTTTTCAAAATGCTGACACGCCGAGCTCAAAAGGTTCGCCATCACTGGACTAGGGACTGAGTGATTGTGCTCAGGCAGCAGTGGGGCAGCCGGCAACCCAGGAGCCCCACCTCCCAGGCCTGGGCCTCCACTTCTCTCCTGGGAAGAACAGACCAGGGTCTTGAGGGCCTTTGACCCTTGAGCCAAGGCAGCTGCACATGCCTCTCCAGGTTTGCAGGTTGGGCCTTGGAGTCATTCACTCAGCCCCGCCTCCACCCAGGGCCTCCTGGCATCCGTCTAGGCCAGCAGTGTGCTTGGGGACAGACCTGGCCTGCGGCGAGTTTCCCCACCCATCGCTCATTAGTTTACTACGCGTATGGCTTCCAAATTGCGTTCGTGTTATTTTACCATGGAATCCTTTTCCCCCAGTGAAGTCTGTGCAGCTTTTCATCAATAGCTAAAGGGACCCATGTGGGGAGTTAAGGACATGGTGTGGCCAGGTCCCAACCAATTCTGTGGAACCCCTAGGGCACATGCCTGGGTTGCGGCTCTAGCCCCAGTAGGGGGTGTGCAGGAGGCAGCCGATCAATGATTCTCTCATCATTGATGTTTCTCTCTCTCTCTCTCTCCCTCTCTGAAATCAATAAAAATGTATTTTTAAAAGGGCATCCCCAGTAGGCAGGGGTCACCCTGACTCCTCCCTTCCCTTAACCCCACTTCCAGTTGCCAGGACCTGACAGCCATTCCCTAAACAGCTCTGACTCCATCTGTGCCCCCTTCCATGGAGTCCACCAGCTTCTCCTGCTTGGACCACTGGAGACTCCCCCAACCCCAGGGCTGGTCTCCAGCCTCCACTCCCGGGAGCACTTGAAATGCAAGTTGTTTCAGACGGTCAGTGTGGCTTCCCAGGGCCCTGGTCACATCTCCAGCCTCGTTTCTTTTCATCTTCCTAGCGCAGTCCCCGCCTCTTGCCTTGGCCTCTGCTGCTCCCCCTGCTCATAACCCTCTTCTCCATCTTTCCCCATCCCCTTCCTGCTCCTGCCTGCCCTCCCCTGCCTTCCCCCCTGTCTTAGTGCCATTGTGATAATATTCACCCCCCCCCCCAAACAAGGAACTGATAGTAAGGAGAGAAGGGGGAACTTTTTGGATCCACCCCGGGAATCTTAGTCCGCAGGCCGACGCTCTATCCACTGAGCCAAACCGGCCAGGGTAGAAAGGAATTTTTTTTTTTTATTGCTTAAAGTATTACAAAGGGTATTACATATGTGTCCTTTTTTTCCCCCCGCCCTTGATAGAAAGGAATTTTTTTTTAAGCCACTGGTTTTATGAGGAAAGCAAAACCTTTTTTTAAAAAATCCGCTGTCATAATTTTTTCTTCATCTTGCCAGTGTTCACAGGAGGAGGAGGAGGGGAACCTGGCAGACACAGTAAGCTCTTCTCCTTCACTGGAGCCCACTTGGCAGCAATTGCCATTGAGGAAGCAGCACCTGCACCCTTCATGGCCCCTTAAGCGTCAGTGATCAAGAAAGCTTTTCTTTTCTTTTTCTTTTTTTAAATATATTTTATTGATTTTTTATAGAGAGGAAGGGAGAGAGACAGAGAGTTAGAAACATCGATGAGAGAGAAACATCGACCAGCTGCCTCCTGCACATCTCCCACTGGGGATGTGCCCGCAACCCAGGTACATGCCCTTGACCGGAATCGAACCTGGGCCCTTTCAGTCCGCAGGCCGACGCTCTATCCACTGAGCCAAACCGGTTTCGGCAAGAAAGCTTTTCTTGTGCCGGCTTCTTTCCCAGGGAATTCCGAAGGCAGCTTCGGTCAACAGGAAACGGGACAGGGGGTGGGAACCCGAGTTGCGTGGTGCGCACCCATTTCAGGGGTCCCGAGGGCTGTGCTGGCCTCTGTAGGAGGCGATGGTAGCAGTAACCATCGGCAGCATCAGCAACGGCCTTGCCCCGACGTGGAGCCCCATTTCTCCGCGCCAGGCACGTCCATCAGCTCATTCAATCCCAAGGAGCCCTCAAGGTTACCCCCCAGGGAGGCAGAGAAGGAACCGAGGCTCCGCGGAAGCACCGAGTGGCGGGCGGGGTGCAAACCCTTTCAGTCGGACCCGGCCCTGGAGCACCCCGGGGGGTGGAGGGGGTGGGTATTGTGCGCCGCCCTCCCGCCCTCCGGACCCGGGCATCTGTGGTGTAGACAGCGCTGTGCGGGGAGGGATCGCGGCTCCACGCAAGTGTCGGTGCGTAGAAATGCAGCTAAGTGCGTTGGTTGTGCATCCTGCAACTTGGCTGAATCAACTGATTAGCTCTCCCTGTTTCTGTGCGTGGAATCTTTATAGCAGTGGTTCTCAACCTTGGCTGCACATTAGAATCACCTGGGAATCTTTTTAAAATCCTGATTTCTGGCCTCA
>NW_005871662.1:269739-326313 GCF_000147115.1 Myotis lucifugus
GAAGCTATGTCAGGAGGCAGTAGTGTGACGAACCGGAGTTGCTAGTTCCTAGCCCCCGGGGCCGGCCTCGAGGGGTCCGGCCATTGTGGGGCGAACGCGGGTTCGCATTCGGAATTCCGGGGGCCTCTGGGGGCGCGGACCCCGAGGCGCGGCGCGTCCGTCTCCCCCGCGCCCGGCGGTCGGGAAACTTGGCCGAGCGGGTGTGCGGGCAGGAGAGGCGCGGGGAGTTCGGCTTCCCCGAGGTTACCGGCGGTTAGTTCCTGGAAAGGCCGGGCCCCGCTGGGCCCCGGGGGTTGAGCCAAGAGCTGGATTCTCCCTCCGCGGCCGGGTGCAGCTCGTCGGCCCCTGGCCCCCAGGCGGGGGGTGGCCGCTGGAGGGTCCCCGTCGCCGGCGCGTGGACTCCCGGGGCGTCAGGGGGAGGTTGAGGGCGGGGGGGCGGCGGGCTGCTGCGATGGGAGCCTGGGCTCCGGGTGGGCTTGGCGGCGCCGCCGGGCGGGGCACGAGGGAGGCGGGCCGCGCCGAGGGGCTTCGGACAAGGCTGACCTCCGGCTGCGGCGGCGCCGGTGACTCAGGTCTGCGAGCCTCCGTCCCCGCGCGGCCGGCGGACGGGGCGGGCGGTGCCGGGTGCGGGGCTGCGAGGGGCGTCGGGGGGTGTGAGTGAGTTTGCTCCCGCGTAGAGGACCGCGCGGCCCCCCTTCTCCCTCGCAGGTCGGGCTGGGAGCGATCGCGCCCGGACCCTGAGCCCAGCGCGTCTTCGTGGCGGGTGGATGCAGAGCTCCCCTGCGCGCCCGTCTCGTCGTTCTTTGTGCATGAATCTGACTCATACTCGCTTTGCAGCCCTGTGGCTGCTGCCTGTAGCGATGGGCAAACGGAGACCCCGGTATAGGTACACGCTGGGGAGGTGTGTGTGTGTTTAGTTCAGTTTTTAGAAATCTCAATCTAGGCTTGTTTTCACTCACTTCAGTGCCGTGGCTTCCTGTGGGCAGCTCCGGAGAGGGATGTGGACACTCTAACAGTTGACGTTGTTAAAAGTTCTGTTACAGGTCCCCTCTGCGGTGACGGAAGGAGACTTGACTGGGTGGGTGGTGAACACACCAGGCAACAGACAGACAAGTCGTTATAGAACTGGACACCGGAAACCTAGATAATCTTATTCACCTATATCACCCAATTCATTTAATGAAAATTTTAATTCTTTATATCCCTACACTCATGGAACTTTACTTTCTCCTACTGTAATGAAGTCATTATGTTGAATCTGTCAGATCTTTTTTTTTTTTTAATTGATTTCAGAGAGGAAGGGAGAAGAGAGGGATAGAAACATCCATGATGAGAATCATTGATCCGCTGCCTCCTGCACGTCCCCTACTGGGGATCGATGTGGGAACCCGGGCCTGGGCCCTGACTGGGATTGGAACTGTGACCTCCTGGTTCATGGGACAGCACTCAGCCACTGAGCCACCCCAGCCGGGCACATCTGTTGAGTCTTAATGACTGTCCGCTCTCACAGGACATCATGGCCACTGGAAGAGTTACCTGTCTTCAGTGAATTTAGTCTGTAAACGGTGTCTCTTCTTCATCACGGAGTGTGCAAACTCCAGTTCGCAGGCCAGCAGCTGTGCACAGAGCTCTGGATGCAGTATTCATGCAGAAGTTGGCGTCTTGTCCATGGGTGAGATGGCAACCCCTATGTGGACAAAACAGGATCAGAATCATAGCACTAGGAGCTTACTCAGTGCAGGAGGTACTGCCTAGCTGGAGTCTAGTACATTCTCAGGGGAGATGTGAGGTAATTGTGACTATTTGTAGTTACATTGATAGTTCTGGGGATTGTTTTTCCCCTTAATTAAAAACAATATATGCATGTTCCTTAAATTGTATTCTTTCTCTTTGTCTCTGAAATTTTCTGTCTTAAGAAATTCATTCTTTCATAAACCGGTATCTGTTGAATTATGCCGGGCACTGGGTTGGGCACCTTCGCAATGTTGTTATTTTTGACATTTTAATAGTAGTAGTTGTTAGTTCAGAAGTGGCTGTAGGTCTAAGAAGGAAGAAGCAATTCAGGTGTATCAAGCTTCTGATCAGTAAAGCCGTTGAATAAGGTTTTTATAAAGTATTGATTTTGATGAGTGACATTGATTATCTTCATATATTTCCATAGAAAAAGATGAGCTAGAATGTGTTCACATTGGTATGGGATTGTTTTTGTATTGTTGATTTAAATCCACCTGTGAACTTAGTGCTCCTGTAGACAGACCACAAGGTAAACATTTTGGTTCTGTGTGTCTGGATGAGCATGATTTACAGATGCTGTGTGTGCTCAGGTTCCCCAAGAAGCCGGCCCACTTCCCACCCCCCTGGGGTTTTGGGAGCACGAAGGCGTTGCTCACCCCATTGTCTGGTTCACTGTGTAGGCTGGGAGTTTCTGCTGATCACCTGGAGTGCTGGCCCCTAGAACAGGAAGAATAGGTTGAGGTAAGACACTCCGTTTGAAATCGCCTCTTAATTTGTACTGCACAAAATATAATGTAAACTATATTTGAATTTTTTTTGCTTTAATTGTAATCTCATTCTGATCTAGTAGAATGGAATTTTGTTCTTTGCTCTCTCCTCTCTCTCTCTCCTCTATAGTTGGCCAAAAATAAATGAAGACATTTAAAATGAAAGCAATTGGATAAATACATTCTTTTAAAAAATATATATGATTTTATTGATTTTACAGGGAGAGGAAGGGAGGGGGGAAGGAGAGAGAGAAACATGGATATGAGAGAGAAACATAGATTGGGTTGCCTCCTACAGGCCCCCTACTGGGGATTGAGCCCGCAACCTTGGCATGTGCCCTGACCAGGAATTGAACTGGCGACCCCTTGGTGCATGGGACAACTTTCAACCAATTGAACCACACTGGCCAGGGCAATAAATACATTCTTTGAAATATCTCTAAGAAAATGAAAACTGGTTTATTTATTGCTTTGAAGGCAAAGTGATTGCTCAAGGAAATGATTTGTCTACCTCTAGCTCAAATGGATGAACTTGAGAAACTTTTTGAAAGAAGGCTTAGAGTTTTTATTTATTTATTTTATTTATTTATTTTTTAAAAAATATATTTTATTGATTTTTTTTACAGAGAGGAAGGGAGAGGGATAGAGAGTTAGAAACATCGATCAGCTGCCTCCTGCACACCTCCCACTGGGGATGTGCCCACAACCAAGGTACATGCCCCTGACTGGAATCGAACCTGGGACCTTTTAGTCCGCAGGCCGACGCTCTATCCACTGAGCCAAACCGGCCAGGGCTAGAGTTTTTGTTTTATTAGGAAACTTCTAAGGTGCTTAGTACAATGGGAAGAGCATGGTCTTTGGAGTCATCCACCTCTAACTCTTGCTTGCTTTTTGACCTGGGTAAGCTGGTAACCTCTCTCAGCCTTGTTTTTTGTTTTATTCATTTTTTTCCCCATCTGTAAAATGGGGCTAATACAACCTTCTCTGCATGTTGTGGTGAAGACTGGAGATGAGGGCCTAGGGCTTCGTGGGGGTCA
This sequence comes from Myotis lucifugus, assembly GCF_000147115.1. Classification (NCBI taxonomy): domain Eukaryota; kingdom Metazoa; phylum Chordata; class Mammalia; order Chiroptera; family Vespertilionidae; genus Myotis; species Myotis lucifugus. The sequence goes on from NW_005871662.1 coordinate 273,278, forward strand.
GGGCTTGCTGCTAGGAGTTAATGTAGTTAGTGAGTGAGACGGGCACTGTTCTCAGTGGTACTAGTAGGAGTGTAGCTGAGTCCTGTGCAGGGATGAGGGGCTCAGTTTCCTTGTCTGGTGAGGGAGGCAGCCTACTGTGTTCGCCCATTGGCACCCTGGGCAGGTGAGAGGATTGTCAAGGTACATGGTGGGCAAGAGTCCACGCTATAAAGTCCAGGGTTATTCCTGGCATGGTTAGGTTTTTTTCCTGGAAGTTCCTATGGAAAAGCCAGACATAACTGTTTGGCATGTCCTTGTTTGGGGACCAGTGGGCATTCCCATTGGCAGAGTGCTAGGGTATGCCAAGCAGCATTGTGTTCTGTGGCCCCTATTTTGGATGTTTCTTTAGCTTCTATTGCCATCAGAGACCTGACTTTAGTCTTTTTGCCTGGAAGCCTCCAGATGTTGGAAAGTCTCCATTTGTCTTTCTCTAATTTGAGCTACTTTGATAGAATCTAGCACTCTGTTCAGAAATATTTTTGATGAACAGAAGGTTCACAGGTTTTGTTATAGACTTGTTTCATTTTATTTTTTCCCTGTGGGGGAAAAAAAGGCAAGAGAAAAATAAGGGATTCAAAATAACTGGCTCTAAATCTCTTCTAGTCTTCCTTAGTCAAATCCACCTCTGTGCTAGGTGGTCTTTAACTCCAGTTAAAAGTAAATAATATTCCTCTGGCCTTGAAATACTATGAACATCTGGCTCCTTGTGTGTCTCTTAGTCAGCATCTCACAAGGACCTTTATGACCCAGCCTCTTTGGTGTCTTCTGGTCTGGTCCCTCCTCAGCCACAGTTCCTCTGGCCCTCAAGGCTCCATAGTAAACTCCTGGAAGATCCCAGCATGCTCGTCTGACTCAGGCTTGAATTGACTGGAACTTCAGGCACTACCATCACCTCAAAGCCTCCCTTGCTTCTTTTCAGACTAAGCTGAAAACCTCTCCTTTGTATGGCCTTTGTGGTCGGTCAGCTTTTTTTCATAATCACACTGTACTCTTAACTTGTAGTATTTTTGTGTTTTCCATGCCTAGGTTGTGACCTACTTGAGGGCAGGACTTTCTCTTATTTATTTTTATATCCAGTGCTCTGACACAGAGTAGCTGCTCAGTGAATGTTGTTTGAGTGAACAAATGAATGACCGCAGCACATGAAATGACAGGAAGTCATCCCTGTGGAGTTAGTGGTCTAATGACAGTTCTGACTTCATGGCCGAGCCTGATCTTTGTATTTCCAAAGACAACATTCCTCTGCCTTTCTATTTCCAGGTTGCTAAAGGCAATGTTTAATTTTGCTGTGAAAATGTGTTGTTCATTTCATATGTCCACGGTTTTGAGGCCAGGGACTGTTCCTTGCCCTCTTTGGGTCTTGCGGAAGTTTCCTTTGGAAGAGAATGTAACAGTTCTTCACTGGCATTATCTAGATCTCCATCACTCACTAATCTGAGCACTTCGTCCTCCTGTGAAGAAGAGGGACTAAGTCAGTTTGGGCCACAAGGTCTCCAGACAAATACTGGCCAGCCCTGGAGTGGGTAGTGGATTCAACACTAGGATGTTGCGACTTTTGTCGGCTGATGGACCTTTTGGAGGCTCAGCTGAGGTCACTGTCATCATATTTAGGATACTATAAGATTATTGGCCCCAACTGTATTTAGGAATTTTTTAAAAAATATATTTTATTGATTTTTTACAGAGAGGAAGGGAGAGGGATAGAGAGTTAGAAACATCGATGAGAGAGAAACACCGATCAGCTGCCTCCTGCACACTCCCCACTGGGGATGTGCCCGCACCAAGGTACATGCCCTTGACCGGAATTAAACCTGGGACCCTTGAGTCCGCAGGCCAACGCTCTATTCCGCTGAGCCAAACTGGTTAGGGCTATTTAGGAATTTGAACTTATTACTAGTTTTTTTGCTTAGCCTAATAATGTGCTAACACTGAAACTGATATATTCTCTGTTAGGAGGCTGTGTGTTCTGAGTTATTAACCTAGTAGTTCTGGAATTATGCCAGTTCTTCTTAGTGGTAAAATAACTTGAGAGAATATACTATCTAAATTACTTTGATTTCATTTTCATGGTTGATCAGACCACATAGAAATTCCACTGAACGCCAGATGTGAGGAACCTTAACAAAGCTACATAGATGACAAAGGTAACAGGCTGCAGAAAAGGAAAGCATGAAAGTAACTGTAGTTCGATTAAAGATAAACATTGATATGAGATAAAAAGGACACTGAGACAAAGCATAAGGCACTTTAAATGTGGCAAGCAACTGTTAACAAGTCTTTTTGCAAGCAGTTGAGATGTTGAGAAGGAAGTTGTTACAATATAAATTAGAAGCAATAAAAACATGGGCAACTTTAGTCAGCTTAGGCACATTGGAGGTATTAGCACCCAGCTAAGGTTTTAGAGCACCATCGATGAGAGTTATACATAAGCAGAAATATATATAAGGAAAATAATCCATAATTCAGTGTCTTGTTAACTACTTTTAAGAATTTGGTCTGCATTTATCCACATTCCCCCCCCCCCCCCCACTGTGTATGCTAATGTGTGTGTGTGAGTGTGTGAGAGAGAGAGACAGAGAGAGAGAGAAATCCTCTTTGCAGAAATGGGAATCACCGTGTATCTACTCTTATGTAACTTGCTTCCCCCCCATTTAATGCTTTTTATTTTCCCAAGTTTAGGACACATCAATCATATCTTTTTTTAAAAAATCATATCTTTTAATAATACATAGTATTACATTGTATACTTGCATCAATTTTTTAGTCTCTAGTGTTAGACATTTGTTTTATTTGTAGTTAAAGCATCCTTGAAGATATGTATCTTTGCTTTGTATACCTCTTTGTATACATGTATACCTATTTTTACACTTTGTATACATACTTAAATAAAATCCTGCAACTGGAATTTCTGTGTCAAGGATTCTGCTGTGGACAATGGGATGTCTTGGTTGCCAGCAGTTTGCACCGTCTCACTTGAGTTGAGCTCTCTCTGCCCCTCAGGTTCCCATTTCCTACAGCAGGTTTAAAATTTTGCTAGATATTACCCAGTAAATATTGTATCAATTTATATTTCTCCTCTAGCACTGAAACACTATCAATATTTTTAATCTTTGCCAATTTGGAGCATAGATAACTAATAATTTACATTTCCTCGTTGAGGAGGATGAGCATTTGTCATGTGTTTATTTCATATATACTAGTATTAATTGATTGATCAATTGATTTATTAATCAGTTTCTCCTTCTAGCTTCTTTCTACCCTCCTCCTCTCCCCTTTTTGTTTTTACTGATATACAAGGGGGAACCATAGTGACTTTGCTGGCTCTGGGCCTCCTGTGCTGCTCTAGCCCCTCCTTCCTCTCCCTGTCTCTTTTATCCAAAATGCACTTTTACTGCCATTTTCTTACCACCTGCTTTATCTATGTCTCTTGATTCTTTGGTCTGGTTTCTGGTCCTGTTTTTCTCCTGCACATCATCTCTGAGGTGAATTCCTTGTTGCCTGGACAAAGATTGTTTTCTTTGATGTTTTTTCTCCCTTGGTTTGACCAACACCCCACTGCCTACCATCTCTGCAGTGAGGGAAGCTGCACATGAGTAGACTTAATATTATGGAAAATTTCAAACACACACAACAGTAGGGAGTACAGTATTATGAGCCCCATGTACCCAATTTCCACAATTATCAACATTGCCCCAATTTTTTTCGTTCAATTATCCTCCCCACTTTTTCTTTTTAATATTTTTATTGATTTCAGAGAGGAAGGGAGAGGGAGAGAGAGATAGAAACATCAATGATGAGAGAGAATCATTGATCGGCTGCCTCCTGCATGCCCCCTACTGGGGATCGAGCTCGCAACTCTGGCATATGCCCTGATCAGGAATCGAACTGTTGACCTCCAGGTTCATAGGTAGATGCTCAACCACTGAGCCACACTGGCCAGGCTATCCTCCCCACTTTTTAAAAAAATTTATTGGCTAAACCTCAGACATTGTCACTTAGTGTGTCTCTAATAAAAACATTTTCTTTTTAAACATTTACCTTGCTATTTTCTACCCTAATAAAAATTAACAATGTTTCCTTAATAGTGAGGACTTGATTTGCAATCCTAGCTCTGATACTGCTCTTTTTTTTATATCTATTACTTCATTTATTTTATTTTTTTTTTAAATTTCTTTATTAAGTTATTACATATGTGTCCTTATCCCCACATTACCCCCCAACCCCCAATCATGCCCTCACCCCCCTGTTGTCTGTCCATTGGTTAGGCCTATATGCTTGCATATAAGTCCTTTGGTTGATCTCTTCCCCCTTACCCCCACCCTCCCCTACCTTCCCTCTGAGGTTTGACGGTCTGATCGATGCTTCTCTGTCTCTGGATCTGTTTTTGTTTATGTTGTTCATTATATTCCATAAATGAGTGAGATCATGTGATATTTATCTTTCTCTGACTGGCTTATTTCACTTAGCATAAGGCTCTCCAGTTCCATCCATGCTGTTGCAAATGGTAAGAACTCCTTTTTTACTGCAGCGTAGTATTCCATTGTGTAGATGTATCACAGTTTTTTAATCCACTCATCTACTGATGGGCACTTAGGCTGTTTCCCTGATACTGCTCTTTAACTTGGGCAGTTCAGAAGCTTGTTTTCTCATCTTGAAATGTAGGGAGGAGAGTGATGGTAATGCTAACTCATAGTGTTGTGAGTCTACCTTATTTACTCTCACATAAAGTGCTTAGCGAAGTAGTTCACCTAAAAGGGGCTCAAACATTTTTTGGGGTCTTTGTCTTCATCCATCCACCCACCCAGCAGATATTTATTGAACATGTATGTGTTCAAAGAGGAGGCAATCAAGACAGCCTTGGTTTTGGGCTCAATCCCTAGCCCTGGGTGAGGTGTGTGCGGGGGCAACTAATCAATGTCTCTCTCTCACATAAATGTTTCTCTCTCTCTGTTTCTCCCCTTCCCTTCCACTCTTTCTAAAAAAAAAAAAAAAAGAAAGAAAATAGCCCAGCTGGTGTGGTTTAGTGATTGAGTGATGATCTATGAACCAGGAGGTATGGTTCGATTCACGGTCAGGGCACATGCCCGAGTGCGGTCTTGATCCAAAGTGTGGGGCATGCAGGAGGCAGCTGATCAGTGATTCTCTCTTATCAATGTTTCTATCCTATTTAATAATAGACAAACATGGTAATTGACCATACCTTTGCTACACCTCCCATTGGCTAATCAGCGAGATATGCAAATTAACCGCCAACAAAGATGGCGGTTAATTTGCATACATAGGCGCAAAGCGGCGGAGCTAAGACTGAAGGTGGCTCCGGCCGGAGTGAAGGCCTGGGTCCCGGGTGCCGGAGGAAAACCGGTGCCGGCAGCCAGGGGAAAAGATTCGTGCAATAGGCCTCTAGTATCTTTTTTTAAAAAGTCAATGGAAAAATGTCCTCGGGTGAGGATTAACAAACAAACAAAAAACCAAGGAGACACTGACCTTCACTTCTAGGATTCTGCATTATCCTGGTTCTCACTCAGCCTGCCTCCTAAATGCGCCTTTCCACAACCTCTCCCCTGACGGGGAATTGAACCCGAAACCCTTTAGTGTATGGAACAGCACTCCAGCCAACTGAGCCACCTGGCCAGGTTGAAATGCCTGCCAGCTGTGAGAAGATGGTTTCAGAAATGCCCTACTCAGCACATGTGGAACCACAGCACCGTTCTGCTCCCCAAACAAGTGCTACATCTCTGCTTGCGATCCTTTAGCGATTCCTCCTGTGGAGGGCACGTGGACTGTGGGAGGATTGCATGGACATGATATTGAGTCAACTCTTGAGCTCAGCAGAGAAGGGCTCAGTGACATAATAGTTATGTCTGCCGGGCAGGCAGGAAAAGTGGTGCCAACTGCCACGTATTTGCCAATCCTTGTATAGAACAAAGTTCAGACTCCTTAGCAAGGTCCTTGGGGCACTGCTGGATCAAGATCTGGCCTGTCTGCTTCCCATCTCTTGCAGTCTGTTTCCCATTTACTCCCCAGCCTCTGGTCCCACAGAACTGACTTCGGCACGAATCCTCCCTCTCCCTGATGATGTCATCACTCTCCTGAAGGAAAGCTCTGTTTGTCCTGTAACAGTCAGGTCTGCCGCCTGCTCTGGGAAGCCTTCACCAACCTCTTCAGGCAAAATTATTTTCCCTGTCTTGTAGAGCCTTAGTTTAACTTTCTTTCCTTCCTTATGAAATATAATTTACCATACATTTCACCATTTTGAAGTGTTCAATTCTTTTAAAAAAAAAAATCTCCTGAAATTTGCTCTGCTGTATCTGTGTTCTCAGAAAGGCTCTTCTCTAGTAGGTCAGAAGCCTCCTTGGCAGAGTCATCTGCTTCCCATGTTGGGAGCTTTGTTCATGAACTTCACCGGGTTTGTTTGGCATGCTCTGAGTAGGGCAAATTTGAATTCACCAGTTGACCCAAACGGTGCTCTCAGCCCAGATTCCTTCATGAGAGACTGACCTTGTCTCGTCTGTGAGATGGCCCCTGTGGACTCGCTTTTCATCTACTGACTCTGCAGTGGCTATTTCAGATTGTGTATTAAAAAGCTTGATTTCATTTATTTTTTGGTTTGTTTTTTAAAAGCTTGATTTTTTTTTTAAATCAAAACCATGTGCTATGGCAGCATCTTACAGAACAATTCCATTTCAAGGGCATTTCAGCAAGTTTTTGTCCCTTGAAGATTCACTTCTCTTGCTATTTCATAAGTAAAAGTAGCAGATAATGCCTTGTGAAGTATCCAAATGATACATTCCTTAGGAGAAATCAAATCTGAAACAGCAGCATCAACACAGTAGCCTGTTGAAGTGGGAACTGTTACTCTTCCACATTTAATGTGTTTAAATTTTGTCTCTGCTGATATTCTACCTTCCCTGGGTTATGTCCCCAGCTGCCTTACTCATAATGAGTCTGGATCTTAATGTGGGTAGAGCATTTGGTTCTTAATGCTTCCGTAAACCTTATGTCTGGCTGAACAGGAGAATCTCTATGTCCCAGACACTTTCCATTTAGTAACTTTGGTGTCTTACAGTCGCTTAACTTCTGCCCCACCCGACTGCTTCAGATCTGAACCGATCCGTTCCAGAGCCCTACTTGGTTCCTTCCGGACTACCGGAGGGCCCTTCAGCACTGCTGGCTGTGGGTTCTTCCCTCTGGACTGTTTTCTCCACTCATTGTTTGTAGGCTGGGTTTATCCAGTTTTGTCTGGGAGGAATGCCTGTTTTCTGGGCTTGGGGCCAAGTTTTTACTTAACTTTTGGGTAAAACTGTACAGTATCCCAATTGCTGTCTCCAGAGATGAGCTCCCCAAAACCGGTTTTATTTGTTTAGAAACCAGATAGCGCATAATATGGGGAAAGTTGTTACACACATACTGGAAATAAAAACAAGCTCTCCCTAAGCGGATCCTCAGTTGTCTCTCTGAGAGCCAGCATGCTGATGTACTGGGTGTCGGCTCCCAGGTTCCAGACAGGCTGGAGCTGTGAGAAGGCTTAGTGCTTTCATGAGAGACATTGTAAAATACGTTTCACATCCATGTGGGACTTGTTGGCGTTGTGCTACGTTATTGATGCTTATGTTGCCGGGTCATATGTTGCGTGAACCCTCACAACCCCTGAAGTGCAGGTGTCAGTACCCAGATGAGGAGAAGGTAAGCAGTTTGCTCCAGTGAGTGGAGCCCTTAACCTGGGTCCCTCTGATGCCAAAGAGCTCCCACTCATGACGTACCCGCTCTCAGCAGTGTGGCAGGAGGTGACAGCAGCTCCCAAGGCCCTGCAGGGGGACCTGGAAGAGAAAACACGGTCTTTTACTCTCATGGCCGCGAGGAGAGCAGCACTTCACTAGCCCTGATATTTTACCTCCTCAGTTCTCAAACCTGGCCTTTCCTCTGGCTTGGAAACTGGCTACTGTTTCCTTCTCTTATTCCATCTGCTTCATGCCTTATAGCACGTTTTCCTCCCAGACTATTTTTTCAATACATACAGTGTGCTGAACACTGAGCTGTGTATTGTCATAGTACAGTTTACACTTCTATTCACTTACCACCTGATCCTCTTCATAAAAGAAGGTAGGGGACCTCCATTTTACAGGTGAGGACACTGGCTGGGAGAGGTTAAGTGACTTGCCCATGAGACACTGAAAAATGAGCTGGAATCTGTTTACAGTGTGAAACAGCATATAGCTGTGGTGCAGAGTGATCTTTATAAAAGACAGGTCTGACCGTGTCATTCTGATCCTCCTCGTAGGATAAAAGCCGGCCTCCCCAGCTTGTATTTAGGGTGCTCCCTGACCTTGGCCTGTGACTTCTCCAGCTGCTCTTCTACTCTTCCACTACACTCGTCCTTTAGGCACAGTAATACAGCCTTCATGGGTTTCCTTGGACACGTTCTGCTCTCTTGTCTCTGAAACATTGTTTATCGAGTTCCCTGTCTTCGAACTCTTCCTGCCTCTTCCCCAGTCCACACAGCTAGTCTCCTGTCATCATCCTCCCTGCCAATTACCTCTGTTCAACTCTTTCTTCAAAACTCACTTTGGACTGCACTCCTCTTTATTTTTATTGATTTCAGAGTGGAAGGGAGAGAGAGATAGAAACATCAGTGATGAGAGAGAATCATTGATCGGCGGTCTCCTGCATGCCTCCTGGTGGGGATCGAGCCTTCAAGAGGCATATGTGCCCTTGACAGGAATCGAACCCAGGACCTTTCAGTCCACAGGCTGGCACTCTATCCACTGAGCCAAACCAGCTAGAGCTGAACTCCTCTTAATGCTTGACCTGACCTGTTGGCTCTTTACCTTTGTGTTCCCCGTAGAAGGTAGTTGTTTAATAAGTTTTTGTAGAGCTGAATATTTAGAGCTGTGATTCTAGATGGAGACATTCCAAAGACCACCAAATCTTCCACAGTGATGAGCTGTTTTGTCAATTTTAATAACTTGTAGGTATGAGTCAACTTCTGACATGAGGGATGTAACTTATTAAAAACAGCCTGAATTTTTTTTTTTTCTGATTTTGGCACTTGAAATGTTGGAGCTCTCTGTGCTGAACCATCTTTTCCCTCCTTTTTAAAATTGACCTCTATTGCCGTTCAGTGTTCTTTGTTGACTAGTTCCCTAGGAGGCTGCAGCCTTAAGTAATGGTTCTGGTTTCATACAATGTAAGAGCTTTCCAAGTATTGGTTCTCAGTCATCACTTCTGTTCTTCTCTGAAGCTTCAAGAACAGCCTGATCCAAGATCTCAGAGCCTCTTTATGCCGGGCTCAGAGAGTGTGCGCTTCAGTGAAAGAACCTCTTGGGTTGTTGGAAGTCATGTTCTCCATGTCCCCCGCCCCGTCCCCCATTCCACTCTGTGCCCAGTGTGTTTATCAAAAGTCATCAGAATGTAGCAGTGGTACCACAGCATCTGCTTTATCATTTTGCAGAGAAGGGTTATTTCTTCTTAACTCTTTTCTGGGCTGAAGCATTTGGTAGTACTTTTTGTGATCGTTTAACTGATTGCTAAGTTTGCAGGTAATGAAAGTGTTGACTCCCCCTACCCTGGAAAAGGCCCAGATGTGGGGGGTTAGTTACCAGCTGGTAGAGAACCCAGAGGATCAGCTTGTCCTCCACAGATCAGATCTCCTTCCTTTCACTGAAGTTCCTCTCCAATAATTCCCTGCACATGCTGTGGCTATTTTCAGATCTTACTTAAAAGTTGGTTACTTCCTGTCCAGGTTAGAGGCAGGCCAGAGGAAGACAACTTTTGGAAAGCAAAATTACATCATGGGCTTAGTTGCTGATGGGCTGGCTTTTCAGGGCTTTGAGTGGCATCTCTGTCCTGGTGGTACTGTGTGGTATAGACCGGAGCCTTCTGAAGTGCACGGAGCTGCTGCAGGGGCGCTTCTCTCGTGGGGGCACTTTTATGTTGGCTGCAGGGCTGCGACCCTGTCCACTTGAGAATAGGCCCTAAGATGGTTACTACTACTTGTGACTGAAAGGCCAGAAGATGGGAACTTCATTAACCTCTTGCTTAAAAGCTGGCCTGCGCAGCAGTCACTGGGGTTTGCAGTGGTCTCTAGGTGCCTTGCTTTATTCTTCACTCTCAGTCAACTAGACTGTTTTGGATGGTGGTCGCCAACGGTTGTAAATTGACATAGTGAGTGCTGATGAGGCAGAGGTTGGGAGTTTAATTCCAGGGTGCAGCCTCATCCGGTCAGAGAGAAACCGTGCAGCCCCAGACTGTACCCTTCCCTGGACGAGGGTGAATGAGGATCCTTGAGCACCAAAATAACTATGAGAGACTCTTCTTTCAAATATTTCTTCAGGCCATTGCCCTTCATCCCCTCTACCGTCTCCTGGCCATAGGGTCCCTGTGTGAATGCTTATGTTCTCTGGGCCTCCCATCTGGTGTAATGAAATTGGGCCTTGTCTCCATGTAATAGCATCTTTATTTATCTGTGGCACGCACACGGGCCATGTTCCAGTCTTTGACAGATAGCCCTTCTTCCCAAGAGTTAGATCCATTATTTTCTGTTTACAGAAATGAGGTTTTCCTGCAGGTCCCCCTTTTACTTGCAAAATCTATAGCCTGAGTTTTGTCTAGGCTCCACATGCTTCCCCCAGAGAAGGTGTAGGAGTATCAGTTTGAAAGCAGCACCTTTTTCTACTTCACTGCATTGGCTTTAGGTCAGGTGCACACTTTTTTCCCCACTAATCTTCGCTGATATTCGGATGGCACTGTTTTCTTCAGTATTTAGGTCCAGTGTTAGACTACAGAGAGACTTACAGGGCAAGTTTACCTGAGTAATCTGATTGGTTCAGTGGTCTGAGTCTTCAGCTCCTTCCTGCAGTGTGTGTGAGAGGCTACGAACGCGGCACAGGTTGGATAACCTTGGCCATAAAGTACCAGTGAAACATGTCATCTAGGATCGATTATGTAAGTCTCCTTAGAAGACTGTTCAGAACTGGGCCACATCTACACAAAGAAGGGAGGGCAAGCTGGTGAGTCTAATTTCCACCTGCCTGTGGGGTGCTATTTGTTTATGACATTGATCAGACCTACAGCCTTCCACAGAGAACCCATGAGACTTGCCTCAGGTGGTTCCAGTTCCTGGGCCCAGGGGATGAAGGAGAGAGGCCTGCCCCCTGTCTGCAGGGGGCGGGGGGGGGGGTGCATGCTGGGAGGCTAATTAGCCTTTTTAATCCTAGGTTATTGTGGTGTTGGTTTTTGTGTCTTGTACCCTGGGTATCTTAAGGAGGCTGCACCTGACTAGCATTGCCTTTCGTTTTAGAACTGGGGGAAGTGGAGCCAGCGCTCACCTATGTCTTTAAGGAGCTAAATAGAGAGAGTGTCCAAGTCACTGGCAAAGCCAAAGTGAAAAACTTGAGTAACCATAGAAATAAAATTACATTAGTAGATTACATTTCCCCTGTAAAACATTTGACAGTATAACAGTATATATCACAAAAGTAGTAGTCATCCAATTTAGGAAGGACCACACTCACTACACAACCTTCTAGGTATAGCTATTTTAAAAGAAAAAAATTGAAAATCTAAAGTGATCCTCATCAACTCAGAAAATTAGTGATTACGAGCTATATTTTAGAAGCATCACGTGAGGCCCCCGCTATAAAGGCTTTGCTTTGTTGAAATGCTATTTGCGTAGAACTTTTCAGGATTGTGTCTCGGGAGTAGGTTGACTAGATACAGAGAAGTCTTTACCCAAGTTCATGCTAACTGCAGAGTTATTAGGGCACCATCCCCTCTGCACACAGCTTGTGTTTGTCTGGGTTTGAAGGCACCCAGACTGAGCTCCGTGGCTCTGTGCCCACAAGAGCACTTAGGAGGGGGGAGCCTCACAGGCTTGGGCTTTGGGAAGAGGCTGTGAGGGCCGGGAGCTGAAGTGGTGGAGGGGGCGGCAGAGGGGTGGGACTGGAGCATGATTGGGCTTTTCTCCAAGCCTCAGTCTTACCATCTGGTAGATAAACCTGACCTGCTTTTAGGCGGCTCTGCGCTCAGGGCTGGCTTAGGCTCCAGGAAGCCTAGGAAAGTGGCCATCCGTGCCCCTGCCGCGTGGGTCCTTATCTCTGTATGAAGCGGGAGCTCTGTGGAAAGAGACACAGGCTCCCAAGCTGGAAGGTAACATACTCGCCCAATTGCTTTTACTCTTGTTTCAGTCCCTGTATTCAGAGATCTGGGAACCTTAACTTTCTTTTTTTACCGCCCTCACTCAGATTACACTGAGCTGATGTTTTAACAAACAAGTGTGTGTGTGTGTGTGTGTGTGTGTGTGTGTGTGTGTGTGTAGAGAGAGAGAATTTTTCAGAGCCCTGATTTCTCTAGGGAGTAGTGGCTATGTCATAGGCTTCTCATAGCCAAAGCTGCCATCCCTGCTTTAGCTCACATCTTCCCAACTTAATGGTCCATTCTCTCCTCCCGGTTCCTCTCCCCATACACCGCCCCCCTCCTTTTTCCAGCTTATTCCATGGAGAATGAAGTGAGTCTTTCATTTGCTCCCCTTCGCAGTGGCCTTCTAGAGCTTTACTCCTACGTACTCAACCCTCTGGGACTGACCCTGCGGGATGTCTGGCCAGTGACCCGAGCCAGGGATCTTTGAGGGGGGGACGAAAGGAACCTCAGCCCATGGCCATTTTAAAGCCGGTGTGGCTAGCAGAGACCCAGGGGTAAAAGTAAAAATTTGACTTTGCAAATGTAGTATTAAGTCATCGAGAAAGTTCGCCCTTGATGGTTAATTACATTTGTAAAATAACATGTGTCTACTGTTTTTATATCAAATTGATCTTGTAGTTTTTTACTGGAGTATGGCATGGACTGTTCTAATATTTTTTTAAGTTCATGTAACGTGGTTCTCTGTTCCATTTTAAAATGCCACTTTTTCTTTCTTTGTGGTACCTGGAGATTGGAGAGCGTTGTCTCCTGTGGCCCGGCTCCTTAGAGTCCTGAATGTGTTTGTTTACCTTTCCCTCCTTATTTTGACTTAAGTTCCAAATTGCCAAAAGTCTCATTAGATTTCCAAGTCAAATATTTTGAGCTGTGGGAGTTGAGTTCTGTGGCTGCTTTGTGTGTATAAAATGTGTTTTTAAGTAACTGATAATCAAAAGGCATTTGGGCTACACATCAGGGCTTTGTCTTGCACAGGAGAGATCCACCCCAGTGGATATCTCACGGACTGGAAGGATCTTGTGGGTACCCAGAGAGTACTATATATGGACTGAAATCCCCCCTGCCCCCGTCTTTGACGAAAGGATTTTTTTAGAGGGGTGTTGCCTAAAGTTTTGGACTGAATGTTTTCATGCTCTTAAAAGACTTTTCCCCCTTGTAAATTAGCATAAATGCATCGTTTTGTGTGTATATATATATATATATGCGTGTGTGTGTGTGTGTGTGTGTGTGTGTATTATTAATTTCAGAGAGGAAGGGAGATAGAAACATCAATGATGAGAGAGAATTGTTGATGGGCTGCCTCCTGCACGACCCTACTGGGGATTGAGCCTGCAACCCGGGCATGTGCCCTGACTGGAAATTGAACTTTGCCCTCCTGGTTTCTAGGTTGACACTCAACCACTGAGCCACACCAGCTGGGCTCTTTATATTCTTAATGGAAAAAAAAGTGTGAGTGGCACTTGCCGTGGGAATTGCTTTGAGATGGTTTGAAGAAACTGAATATACTACTGAAGGTCACAAAAATCAATGAGGACATGGCAGTTTGGAATGGATTGTTTTATATCAAAGGCAGGATCGGGATGCTGCCAAGGACCACGAAGACATCTCTGAAATTGCAAGGGGTGCCCTGCTGCGGAGAGGCCGGTGCGCCTGCAGTTTTATGATTTCAGCGGGGACTCTCCAAGCATGGTCTGCTTTGTGAGCACAGGCTGTGTGTGTGTGTGTGTGTGTGTGTGTGTGTGTGTGTTTCTCCTGTGTAACCCACCCCCCTAGGGTATGTCTAAGGACTATGCCCTCATGATTAACTCCCTGATTCCTGGACAGGCACCACTCTGTAGACAGTTGTCCTTGTCTTTGAACTTATCTAGGGCAGAAGAGCCGTTTCCTTCACTCTCAAGATTGCTGTGAGGGGCTGGACTGGGATTGGCTGTGAGTTCTTCATAATTATAGTCTCCTTTTAGAGACCCACTATATTAAGCTGTAGATATTAACATATTACTTGGGGATTAAATGTTTGCTTTTTAAAGTGGTTCTCTTTAGAGTTCCTTTAAATAGCTAGTTCTCCAGTTCCATTAAGATAGAATTTGATTCCTAGAATTTGTTTTGTAGGAATAAAGGTCCTCATTAAGGCGCAGCACTGCCATCATCACTCTCCTGGTTCCCTGAGCTGGAGGCAGAGCCCCTCCTCACTGGGGTGCAGCAGGGTTCACATGGAACGAGTTCTACCAAGAGCTCATTTCTTGTCTCCTTTTTTTCTTCCCATCATCCAGTATGTTTATTGAACACCTTTTACACATACTGCCGTGTGGGGCATACAGACTTAGTGTAAGACTTTGCCCCAGTTTCAGTAAGTTTGTACTTATAGCTTTTTTCATTATTATTGAATTTATTGGGATGACATTGATTAATAAAATTTTAAATAGGTTTCAAGTGTACAATTCCATAATACATCATCTGTATACTGAATTGTGTGTTCACCACCCCACGTCAAGTCTCCTTCCATCACCATTTATCTTCCCTTTACTCCTTCACTCTCTTCTACTGCCCCCAGCCCTCTTTCCCTCTGTGTCTGTGTCTATGAGTTGTTGGGTTTTTTTTTGCTTTTTCACCCAGCCACCCACCCCCCTTCCCTCTGACAGCTGTCAGTCTATTCTCTGTATCTCTTAGTCTCTATTTTGTTAGTTTATTTTGTTCATTAGATTCCACATATAAGTGACATTATGTGGTACTTGTCTTTCTCTAACTGGCTTCTTTCAGTTAGCATTAAATCTCCAGGTCCATCCATGCTATTGCAAACATTAAGATTTCCTTTTTTCTCTCTGTAGTGACATTCTCCACCACCACACCTTTTCTTCTCTAAAATGACAGGCATTCAGATTATCTAAACGTACTTGCTAATTAAAATCTGTTCTCTAAAAGCCACTCCATAATCAGCCAAGCACACTGTAAGCAGAACACTTACCCCAAAGCATCTAGGATGAACAGGGGTTATGCTGATTACAAACACTGACCAAACACAGTGTGGTTACTGATGAGTTATCATCATACTAATGTTCAGAAATAAATTTCATTTTCAAAGCAGCTGATGTACTACTTCCTCTCTAAGACCTAATGAATTTAGACATAAGCAGTCATTCCTTCAGAGATTTGCAATCTGCTTTGTCACTTAGTGGATGGTAGCTCAGCGTTAGTTATATTGATTTGTACTTGTGGATCACTTCTTTTCCCTGTAGCTTAGTGCCCTTTGTAGGTGTTTTTGGAAGTGTGTTATTAATGCTAACATTTAAATTTTGTTACTAAATCATTTCACAGCTGTTCTTTGCTTTGATTGTTTTGAGCGGCTAAGTATCTCACCCATCGGGACATACACATTCATAATTCCTGGGGCTTTAAACTGAGCAGTCTTAAACTTAAGTTCTAGTTTCCCAAAACTCTAAAGGGTCCAGCCTGCTTCATTTTGTTTCTCTTTCTGTTCAGGAGAACATAGAAGTTCTGTTTCAAGTTGTGTCTGCACCTTAACACGAGATATCAGCTTTGAAATAGTATTTTGTGTTGAATAATTGGAGACTTGTGTTTCAGTTTTTATTTTGGGAGATGGAGGAATTTTAGGATAACCTGATTGTTGATGTGGTTGTCTGCAGCACATTTATATTGTTTATATTGTAAAAAATTATTTCTCTGTGTTCCTCCCCCACATTTTATTATTAAAAATTGGAAATATGCGGAAAACTTGAAAGAACTCAGTGAATCTTTATGTTAACATATTTGCTTTATCACAAAGCAAGGTAAAGCTTTCTTTTAATGTTGTTTTTTATTCCTCCCCCCCCCCCCCGCCCCCGTTTTACAGCTAATAGTAAAGTGGGGAGAGAATCAGTAGAGCAGGTTGGCAAATGAGCGAGTGAATGTGAATGAATGAATGAATGAATGAGTGAGTGATCTGAATAGCACATGCTTCCAGCTCCAGGACATAAAGAAACAGTTGCCAGCTAAGTCCCTGCCAAGGTTACTGTTGGGCCAGGAGGTAAGAAACTACTTTGCAGGTAGCCTGTATGAAGCCTTCAGTGAAGGTCTGCCTGGTCAGTATGGCTAATGGAGTTCAGAAGAGGGAAGATGATCCCAGAAGTTTGGGACAGTTGACAAAGGCGTTTTGGAAGAAATGAAGCTGGGATGGGGCCAAGAGGTAGAACAGAGCCTGAGAGCTTAGATGGGCACAGGGGCATTCCGCGCCATGGGCAGCCTGAGGCTGCCACGTGTTCCGGAGGGGTGACTGTGGTGGATAGCCAGCTGCCCACTGCAAGCCCTTCGTTCGGGTGATTGGAGAGTGGACTGCCTTCTTCATGCTCCAAGGCAGGTCCCTGGCCTGTTGTAGGCAGGACCCACTCCCAGTTATTCCCACTCCAGGGCTCTGCCCTTGCGGCACACTTTGCCTAGAATACTCTCCCTCTAGATGCCTGAGTGGCTCCCTCTTCCTTCTGGCCTCTGTTCAATAGAAACTTCCCTGCCCCCTCCCCCTAAAGTAGCAGCTCCTTCTGGCACACACCCTCCTGCAGTCCTCTCCAGCATGCTTTGTGCTGTGTCCCCAAAGCCTAGCATAGTGCCTGTGATTATATAGCCATATGTGTGTATATGTATGTATAGATATAGAGTTGGTGCTTAGGGAGCAGTTTATGCATGAAGAAATGAACAAATGGGAATTCTGAGGTGGGCAGAGAGTCACCAACACATAGTGCAGGGCCAGTGCACTTGTGGGCAAAGTTGAGTTTGGGTATGTTACCTTGCCCTGCTTAGAAAAGCTCCAGGGAATTCATGGCATTTTCTCTTTGAAGGAATCATGCTCTAAGTGAAGCCCGTGGTGATGCTACTGCCTCTTGTCCTCTTCCCAGGACCCCTGCAGTGCACCATGAGTCGGTAATGCCCACTGAGGACCTCTGGGAGCCATGTCAGACGAATCCACCTCAGGGAGCGATCCAGACCTGGACCCGGACGTGGAGCTGGAGGATGCGGAAGAGGAGGAGGAGGAGGAGGAGGTGGCAGTGGAGGAGCACAGCAGGGATGATGAGGAGGACCTGCTGGATGGTGAGTGGCTCTAGTGAGTGCCGGAGGTGGCCTTATCTTTTCTTCTAATGGAATCTTTGCTGGCTGAGCGTGGTGTTTCTAGTTGGGTTTCTTAGGTCATCCATCATGAAAAGACAGAGACTGGAAACACAACAACCATGAACTCACATGCTTCTTCCCAGGAAGTGGGCTGTTCTACATAAGCCTCGCTTTAGTGCTGGAAGGACCGTTAGCGTTAATTCAGCTCGCCTTGGACAGGCATGCAGACTCAGGTCTGAGGATTTGGGAGTGGAGCATGCTTGCCCAAGTCATGGAGGAGTCAGTGGCAGAGTCCCTGTGACCACACTTTGTAGTCTGGTGTCATGGACCCATGAGGTGGCCACAGGTAGGCATGGGGGTCACAGTGAGTGGTCTGAGAGTTTCCTGAAATTATACTCATAGTTCTGCCTGTGTGGACATGAGCAGTGAGGGTTGATGCTCCTTTGGGGAGAGAGAAGGGATGCTGCTAAACATCCTACGTTACATAGGAAAACCCTTCCTATATGCAGTTATCCAGCCCAAAATGTCAATAGCGCCGAGCTTGAGAAACCCTTTCAAAAAGGAAACTATTAATTTAGCACTTTTTATTTGAATTTTCCTCTATTGGATAACAACAGCTCCCTTTTATATTGCTCCCTCATAGTGTACAGAAATATCTGAACATCTTACTAATTTTCTCAAACAATTGTCCTTTGGCTTTGGTGACCCCTCTATTGTGTGTGTTTTCTTTGTAATGTCTACTTTACAGTATTCCTCTTTCTACTTCTTTTGGGTTTATTTTGCATTACTTTCAAACTTCGTAAGAAAATGCTTAGCTCATTTTAGGCTCCACCCACCCCTAATATAAGCATCCTATATAATAAAAGCCTAATATGCTAAGTGTCAGGTCGTCCATTCAACCAATCAAAGCGTAATATGCTAATGATATATGCTAAGGCTGCTCAACTGCTCGCTGTGGTGTGCACTGACCACCAGGAGGCAGACGCTCCACCTGGTAGGTTAGCTTGCTGCTGGGGTCTGCCTGTGGTCCCTCCCTGACTGGCCAACCTCCCGTGTCCCTCCCTGGCCCCGATTGTGTACTAGTGGGGTCCTTTGGCCTGGCCTGTGCCCTCTCGCAATCCAGGATCCCTTGGGGGATGTTGGAGAGCTGGTTTTGGCCTGATCCACAGGCCAGGCCCAGGGACCCCACTGGTGCACAAATTCGTTTAAAACTATAAATTTCCCTCTAAGTGCTAGCTCTGTCCTTTCACAAGCACTTTGTCACACTTTCTCCTACTTGATTATCTTTATAGACTTGGTGACATATTAGATGTGGGGGCAGGTTGAAGACGGAATAGGTAAAGCCTGGGAGGAGGATGAAACCTTTGTCAAGGTGGGAGGAATAGGAGGGAGTGGATGGGGAGTTCAGGATAGTTTTAGCTTTGCTACGTTAAACTGGGTGTCGTCTCCCCCTTGCCCTTTGAATGTTGTCTGGTAGGACGTTAGTCTGAGAGCTGGCTATACCAGAGCAGGAAGGCTTTGGCTACTAGGGAACAGCACCAGGGCATTGCCTTTAAGAAGAGTGGGATGAAGTTGTGCTCTCTTTTTATAACGTGTTAGGCCCCATGGCATGGTGTGAGAACTTTTGGCTTTGGTTTTTCATTCCCCTGGGTTTTTTGTTTTGGTTTGGTGTTGGCTTTTTTATCTTGATGTCTATACTGGGCTTTCTCTATTCTTTTGAAATGGGCACAGTTGGGTGTCAGCATCTTTGAGGTCTGTCATTAGAGGCAGAGGTTCAAAACCTGGTGCCTCTGGAATGAACTTTCCTTATGCAGTGGTTTTTCTGGCTCAGTATTTTCTGCCAGCTCAGCTTCAGGTTTAATCTCTTGCTGGATGTGTAGGACCCCTCAGTGCAGAAGTCCGAGAAGCCCTGGTTTACATTAGCTAATCGAGGTCTGGACACAGGCTGGCTTGATGGGCACATCGTTTTAGAACATATAGGCCTTCGTTATTTCACTTTACTCTTGTCTATTTTATATGGCGTATCAGGATAGTAGGAACCTGGAACTGCAGGTAGATAACTAACAGCATGCTTAGGCCCTTCTGTAACCTGTTTCACAGCCATCTTGTTGACAGCAAGACTCCTTGATGTCAACTTAGGCTTCAGGTTGACCCCGTCCACCTTGGACCACTGGATAAGGAAAGCTGGTCTCTTTCTCAGCCCCTGGGTCTCCGACTCTCCTACAGGAAGTTTGCTTTTTCTCTGACCCCATTCTACTTGTCCTCTTTGCTTGCAGTGTAAAGAAATCAGGAGTAAAATGTTCTAGGCAGAGGGCCAGGGCAAAGGCCCTGGGGTGGAAACGAATCTGCTTGTTTAAGAATCAGAAAGGTAGAAGCCGTGACAGCTGGAGCACAGAGAGCGAGGGGCGGAGGTAGGCAGGGCCTACATGGTGGTGGTGTGAGATATACCTGGAACCCGGGGTTTACTTACTTGGGTTCTAACAGGTGCTATTTCACACTCACTGTGAGTACTGGACTGATTTTTCAGAACAGCCTGAGTCAGAGTTTAGGGTGATCTCTTGTTGGAAATTAAGTGGTGCCAATTTTGATACCAGTTTCTTTCCTCCTTTCTGTGTGCCAGGCTTAGAGACACGAAGGACAGAAATCGGCTGGGGACAGAAGATTGTTTTGTAAATCTGCCTCAGAAAAGCATGTCATGTGTTGACTCAGTTATTCAGAGTGACTTTGTAGGACCTTAACACTTCTTCCCAGTAATCCGTGGAGTGGGAGCTTCTGGCTGTGGGTTTAATTTGTATTTCCCTGATTATGTAATGTGTTGAGCCTTTTTCCATATGCTTGTATGACCATTTGCACTTTTGTAAAGTGCCTTAACCCCCTTTTTTTTTTCAGAAAATTTTTTTATTGATTGATTTCAGAAAGAAAGGGAGAGGGAGATAGAAACATCCATGATGAGAGAGAATCATTAATCGGCTGCCTCCTGGGATCTGAGCCTGCAAGCTGGGCATGTGCCCTTGACTGGAATCGAACTTGGGACCCTTCAGTCCGCAGACCGACGCTCTATCCATTGAGCCAAACCAGCTAGGGCTGAACATATTTTTTTAACCTCTTTTCTTTTTTCCATCCATCTCTTATTGATTTTTATCATTATATCTGAATATGAGTCTTTAGTTAAATACACACACACACACACACATCTTTCCCTTCTATATTGATTTTCACCCTCTTAATTTTGGGGTTTGTGTTTTTATTTTTTTTGCAGTTTTATGCTCTTTTTTAAATTGTATTTTCAATGAATAGATTTTAATGAAATCAAATTTATCATTTCTCCCTTTATATTTAGTGCTTTTTATGCCTTATTTAAGAAATTTTTGTCTCCCCAAGGTCATAAAGCTATTCTCCTATTATCTTCTAGAAGCTTTAATATTTTATCTGCACTTAGTTCTATGATCCATCTGGAGTTGATTTTTGTGTGGTGTGAGGTAGGGGTCAAGTTCAAGCCCTCTTCCCCCAATATGATTTTCTAATGGCTCCAGCACTCTTATTGCATTTTTGCTATACCTTTGTTGTAAACCAAGACAGAGAACATATGTAGCTCTGTCTCTGAACTCTATTTTTTTTCCACATGACCTTCTGGGAAATGGGGTAGAGGAGCGACTGTGCAATGTGGTGGCTAAGAGCATGAACTGGAGCCAGATCAACCACCTGGTTGACACTGTTTGAATCTAGTCTTTACTACTTACAGCTTTGAGACAAGTTTCCTCATCTGTAAAATAGCACGCATGCACCCCTGTGGTATCGTTTGCCAAGTTTAACATTGTCCTTAGTCCCCTGTAGTTTTGCAAACTGGGAGCAAGATAACAAGGTAGTTCAGATTCAGGCTCAGTTTTTTAGCACATAAGTCCTAGGTTGTGGCGTGTGCATCCTCCTGTATCATGCCAAGAGGCACATGGTAAGACATGGAATTCGCTGATCTTTGTTGTTGTTTTTTTAATCTTCACCTGAGGATATGTTTTCATTGATTTTAGAGAGAGAGAAAGGGAATGAGGAGAAACATCAATCTGTTCTTCCTGCATGCGCCCCAAGTTGAGGATCGAACTCACAGCCTTTTGGTATACAGGATGACACTCCACCAACGGATCCACCGGGCCAGGGCAAGAACGTTTAAGATGTGGTGTAATGTTATGTAGAAACCAGACATTTCATAATAAGCATGAGGCAGCCATGAAGCACTGTAAAACACTGACTTATGTGACAAACTAACTATCAGCACATCCATAAACTGAAGCTCTCTAATAAGCCAGCAGTGGTTGTTGAACCCAGAGGCTGAGGGTTTGTTCAAAGAATGCTGGGTGGTAAGAGCTGGTTTATACCTGTCTCCCCTTTATAAAGAAAAGGAGAAATCTGAGTCTGTACCAAGCGTGCATGAGGATTTTATATGCTGTGTCTAATCATTTTAAAATTCCTACTGCACATGTCCACATCCACCCCCTGCCAGACAGGAATTCACAGCCAGGCCTCACAAGTTGTAATGTTTGATAGTGAATTTGTCTGTGATATTGAAAGACTGTCAGGTTCTGTTCTTCCTCCTCCCAGGAACAGTTCACTCTGCAAG
Source organism: Myotis lucifugus (assembly GCF_000147115.1). Taxonomy (NCBI): domain Eukaryota; kingdom Metazoa; phylum Chordata; class Mammalia; order Chiroptera; family Vespertilionidae; genus Myotis; species Myotis lucifugus. Next base: position 295,212 of record NW_005871662.1, read on the forward strand.
GCTAAAACCAGAAGGAAGAAATACAACAGTTGGCAACAAGTTCCCACTGCCCTGCAGATCAAGTTCAGACCCTTGGCCTTATTCAAGGCCTGCCCTCTGTACTTGGACTCTGTCTTATCTGCCTTCTCCCTAACCACCTAGCCTCCAACTATTCCTCCGAGTGGTTACTTAATAAATTTGCTTGTGAAATAGAAACAAAACAAAAAGCCTTAAGGCCAGGAGGACATCAAAGGTCATTGTCCAAACCAGTTCAGAGGACCCAGCAAAACACCAAGTTGAAGTGTGCCAACCCAGCCCCAAGTGTAATTGGTGTGTAGGCCAAGGTGCAGTGTTGGTGAAAGTGGCCGTTTAGCAGTAGCTGTCCCTCTTAGGGAGTCTGCTGTCCACACACCTGGTTCTTAGGTAGGAGGGATTTGATGGCCTTGCTTTTTAGGAGGGAAGAAAGCAGGGCTGTGAGGAGGAAGGTGACAATACTGTCATGTGACAATACCATGGGGGTATTAGCTCTCTGGAGGCATGAGGGGCCTGAAGGAAGGATAGTTCTTAAGGAAAACAGTTTGCTGAGCTTTCCTACCGTGGTGCTTCCGGTGGAAACAGGAGAGGACTGTGTAGGAGGGTCGTGAATTTGGTGGCAGTTAGTCTGATTGGCAGCCACACTTTGGAGCTTCTCTTTCTGTTCGGCTGGCTGACTGGGCGCAGGAGCAGGGCACCTTGCTTCCTCAGCACCTTGCCCCTGAGCCTAGGCCTGCGTTGCATTCCTGGCGCTTCTTGCCACCCAGACTCTGCCATCTCTGGGAGGCCTTTTGTGAAAGGCCGGCTGCAGACTCGGTCGTAATAGAGAGGGGACTGCGCTGTTAACGGCATTGTGGTGGCCCATCATGCACAGTCCATGTCTGGTGCCTCCCTCCGCCATTTCCCCTTTGCTCTTCAAAAGCACAGGTTGTCTACCTGAAACCTCCAGGGGCCTCTCAGTGTGAAGGCCAAGGAAGATGCATCCAGGGCTGCTGCACAGGAGTGAATCACCCAGGCTGTGCGCTTGTTAGCGTGTGAGCATGCACGCACACAGCTCCACCCCACCTATCCCCTGCCACCCTCCACTCTTGCAGTGGCCACGTTAGCATCCCTTCCCCACCCAAACACCAGGCAGTGAAATATACTAGTAGGAAGTGAAATATCCTAGTGGTAGGAAGAAGAGGCCTTGGGTGGTCCTCCCTGTGACAGGGGCTGACTTCTGTGCTGACTCCAGGAAGGATCTTGGCTCTACACCTAAGTCAGCCTTGGGAGAGGGGATGCTGGGAAGAGAGAGGAAAGTGGCTGGGTTGGAAGGTCCTCCTGCTGCTTTGCTCACTCGTTTTTAATGAGCCCATATTGGACTGCCTGCGTTTTCTTAATCTCTCCTCCTTGTTTAAAGTCTATTCCTTTTGCTTATGCTCCGGTATCTGCTCAGAATGTTCTTTCCTTCCTCCCTTACCAGCTCGTGCCTACCGACCCTATGACATGAAGCCCAGGCCTCACCTCTCCCAAGGAAGCATCCTCACTCCCAGACCTAAGCAAGCCTGGGTAGGGGTCCTTTCCCCAAGTGTGGCTCTCGGCACTCACCTCATCGTGTGTGCTTTCCTGGGTGAGCCATTCCATTGTGCCCTGGCACAGGGCCTGTACATGGCAGATGCTCAAGTGTGTGTAAGGCTGAACTCTAAGCAGGTACAGAGAGGCCACGGTGGCCGTTTGGTGGCAGTCTTTATGACAAGTTTAGAATACAGAGGTGGTCTGCAGTCTCATGGGGGTGTTGGTGTGTGTTTGGAATAACAAAATGCAGTTTGTACATGTCATTCTCTTTTTAAATAATTCGCTTTTTTATTTTAACATATTTTGAAAAACTTTTAAAATTACATTTGACATTCAACATTACATTAGTTTCAGGTGTACAGCATAGTGGCTGGACAGATGCTTATATACATAGGAAGGAATTCCCCCAGTAAGACTAATACTGACACCATACATAGTTATTACGATATTATTGACTGTATCCCCTAAGCTCTGCTGTACATCCCCATGACTGTTTTGTAACTGCCAATTTGTACTTCATCCCTCTACCTTTTCACCCAGCCCCCTAAACCTCTTCCCATCTGGCAACTGTCAGTTTGTTCTCTGTATCTATTAGTTTGTTTCTGTTTTGTTTGTTCACTTATTTTGTTTTTCAGATTCCATATATAAGTGAAATCATATGTATTTGTTTTTCTCTGTCAGACTTATTTTACTTAGCATAATATCCTCTCTATCCATCCATGTTGTGGCAAATGGTCATTCTTTTTTCTTTCTTTCTTTCTTTTTTTTTTTTAATCCTTACCTGAGGATTGATTTTTAGAGAGAGTGGAAGTGAGAGAGGAGGAGGAGGAGAGAGAGGGAGAGAGAGCGAGAAACATAAATATGAGAGACACATTGGCTGGTTGCCTCCCGCATGCACCCAACTATGGCTGGGGATTGAGCCCACAACAGAGTTACGTGTCCTTGACCTGTACGTGCCCTTGATCAGGAATCGAACCAACAATCCCCTTGGTCTGTGGGCTAATGCTCTAACCACTGAGCAACCAGCCAGGGCTGGTCATTCTTTTTTATAGCTGAGTAATATTCCACTGTATATGTGTACCACATCTTTATCCAATTGTCCATTAGCGGACACTTGGTTATTGCAAATAATGCTGCAGTGAATATAGGGGTGCAGATATCTTTTTGAATTCGTGTTTTGGATTTGTTTGGATAAATACCCAGAAATGGGATTGGAAATAATTTTTAATTATTTGAGTTAACGCCATACTGTTTTTCACAGTGGCTGCACTAATCTGCATTTCCACCAACAGTTCATGAGGCCTCCCTTTTCTCCACATCCTCGCCTGCACTTGTGTGTTGATTTATTGATGATAAGCACTCTGAGGGGTATGAGGGATATCTCATTATAGTTTTTAATTTGCATCTCTGATAATTAGTGCTGTTGAGCATCTTTTCATATGTCTACTGGCAATCTGTATCTCCTATGGAGGGAGAAGTGTCTATTCAGGTCCTCTGCCCATTTTTAAATCAGATTTTCTAGAAAACAAACTTTTTGAAGGAAAGGAGTGTTATCATAGCCTTAAAACACCTAGGACAGTGCCTGCATGTTGAACGCCCTCATAAGTAGGTGGTGAATTGAACGAGTGAGCACTTGAAGACACTTGTTCTCCCTGTTGGCAGATGAGACTTGCTTAGAGTCACACAGGGGAGTGTGAGCTGTGTTTGGAACCCAGCTGTTCCTTTCTGAGCGGTCTGAGGCCACGAAGCTTCCTTACACAGACCACAGCGCAAAATTATAGCAAGAATGATGGCTGTCATTTTTTTGTGAGACTGCCCTGGGCCAGGCTTGGTGCTAGGCATGGGCACTGGTTAGTCCTCACCGTAGCTCTGAAGTGTGGGCATCATTGTCCTCGTTGGGTAGACAAGTCCGTTGAGGTCCGAGAGATGTAAGTAACTTGCCCAAGATCACCAGCTAATAAGTTGCTGAGTTGAAGTTTGAGCCCAGGTGTGTCAGGCATCAGAACTCGTTTTCCCCAGTAAAAGTTGGTCCCTGGCACCTCTTTCCCCTTATCTTTTCAGACCCATCCCTGGAGGACATGTACGGCACTGAGTGTGCCCAGCTGGGGGAAGATGGGCAGCGGCCACCGCGGTGCACTTCAACTACCTCATCTCAGTCTGAGCCTTCAGAGCAGCTTAGGCGCCACCAAGGCAAGAGCCTGGCCTCTGACGACCCCAAAAAGAAGAGAGCTCAGAAGCCCTCCCACATGAGGAGGAACATACGGTGAGCTGTGCTCGGGGTAAGAGGAGAAGGCGGGGGGCCAAGGGGGGGGAGTGGGGGGAGATGGTACCCTCACTTGAAGGCTGTCAGTGGTAGGACGACTGGTCTGAGCGGGAGAGTCCTCTTTCCAAAGGACAAACGTGTGAGCCGTGTGCCCAGATGAATAGTGAAGGTGCCGCCGCTCAGGCCAGATGCGGGCAGACGGATGGCACTCGAGCTCTGCCGGGCAGTGTCGCGCTCTGGAGGCCCCAGGCACGATAGGGTGCTCTGCTTGGACCCTGGTTCTTCCATTATTTTTTCCTTATGTCTCAAAACAAGAGGAGATAAATGAAGTTGAGTTCTCATCTTCTTAGAACTCGGCTTCAGTGGGAGGGGACGTCTGGTCCCGAGCAGGGCTTCTTCCTTGAGCTAAGAAATCAGCAAGCGTGCACTTCCTTAACTACCCAGATCCCAACAGCCCTCCGTCTACTAAAGAGATAAATGCTCTTTTTCTCCTCCTACCCTCTTTTTTAACATAATGACAACTCAAAAATATTACTCTAAGTTTGGGAAATAAGGTTATAGAATCATCCATAATCCTACTTTCCATATGCCAACTCTATTTTTATCGGCTTTTCAGCTCTATGAATCACATATTACTCTATTTTACTCTTGTTCTGTTATGTGCAGAGATGAGTCGGCAGGGGCATCTGTCAGGAAGTTAAATAATATAAAAAATATATGAGACCAATATGTATATATATAAAATATAAGGCCAGGGACACCTGAGCCTTGAAGTCCCTTTTTTTTGCACCTTGCTCATTGCGTGGGTTTGATGGGACTGATGTTTCTCTTCTCAACTCCACGCTCTGAGCTCAGCAACGCTAAGTCCCCTGTAGCTTGACATTGCATCGCTCAGATCGCAAGTGAACCCAGGTGCCCTCTCATTGTAATGCTTAGAAAGCTGCTCCGGGAGGATCAATTGGAGCCAGTTACCAAAGCAGCACAACAGGAAGAGTTGGAAAGAAGGAAACGCCTGGAGCAGCAGAGGAAGGACTACGCAGCTCCCATTCCCACTGTTCCCTTGGAGTTTCTTCCCGGTAAGCAGTGAGGTGCAGGAAAGGCCTGAGAGCCCACGGTGATCCAGGCCAGATTTGGAGTAAGGTCTGATCTCTCAGGAATCCTTTCGAATCATTCAGCTTCTTGGGAGCACTAGAGCAGAGGGATCTCATTTACAAAGTTCAGATGGATGAACGTGTGCTCCTCAAACCGATCTTACTCAGGTTTCTGCCCCCTCCCCCTTTAACTTTGGATGTTAACATGCCCAAGGACTGGGACTTGTTTTAGTGCTCGGGTGGAATCAGCAAGTAAGAACCAGCAGAGAAAAGGGGATTTGGAAAGAGGGCTGAGGTTTTCGAGATGCCTTCTGCTTCTCTCCTGGGGGTAGTCCTGGTGAGAGCAACAAAAGAAAAGAACGCTTGTGCCACATGTGGGTTGACGTTCCCTTCCATCTTTCTTTTCTTAGAGGAAATTGTCTTAAGAGCAAGTGAAGGTCCCCAACTGCCTCCTCGGGTCTTGGCCCAGGAAGTCATTTGTTTGGACAGTAGCAGTGGCAGCGAGGATGAAAAAAGCAGCCGAGATGGTAAGATCAAGCCAGAACTTTCATAGAAGAGTTCAGTCCTTCCTCATTCACATTGAGGTCTGCCTCGGACAGATTCCCTGAGTCGTCCTGGTAAATGTAAAGTATTCCCTTGCCTTAACTTGAAGCTGGAGAGAGAAGTCGTCATAGGTGATAGCAAGTTCTGCCTTCTTTCCATGCTGTCGCTCTAACAGTGGCAGCAAGTCACTCTGCTCCCTGGGTTTGTCTTTATTTTGTCTTGTCGGCTGTCTCAGAGGTGATTGAACTGAGCTCTGGCGAGGAGGACACTCTGCACATTGTGGACAGCAGCGAGTCTGTCAGCGAGGAAGATGAGGAAGAGGAGAAGGGTGGCACCCACGTGAATGACGTCTTAAACCAGCGCGATGCTCTGGGGCGTGTCCTCGTCAACCTGAACCACCCTCCGGAGGAGGAGAATGTCTTCCTGGCCCCGCAGTTGGCTCGGGCAGTGAAACCCCATCAGGTACAGCAACTCTTGACTGTCTTCGTTTCCTTCCAGCTTCCTCGCTGTGGACATTGCCTGCTTGTTGGCATCACAGCCTGTGAGGTACTGTTGGTACCACGAGCAGCTGTTGGACAGGCCTGGTCCTTCTTCCTAGCAGTTGATGCCTCAGGATTCCCGATGAATGGGAAGGGAAAGCCCCAGGTGTGCCCTGCCATGTAGAACACGCTGGATCTCCTGGCTTAAGGATCTGGAGCCTCCCTCTGAGACTGTGAAACTGGTTGAGATGCTGTCTGGAGAGCAGAGCTTTGATTAGGAAGCTGAGGCTTCAGAAGAGACGTGAGAGGCAGAAGTCTGAGGTCCTTTCTCATGGGAGGGAGCAGAGGGGTTGTGTTGACCCAGAGCCTGGAACAGGGACTAGTGAGCGAAAGTTCCATAGGGACAGAGATTGGCCCAATATGAGAGCTCCAACAGTAAGAATGGCTCCTCATGGAGTGGGCTGCCTGGAGGTGAGCAGCCAGGCCACGGCTGAGTGAGGGGCCCTGCCAGGAGCTAGGAACTGCAGCTACTTGCCTGGGATTGGCCATGGTGCCAGGTGAAGGTTTTTCTGTTTTCTCCAACAAGTCTGTTGCCAGCCAATAGACTGGGCAGGGTACAGGGAGACTTCTTTAGGCGTCCATACCAGCTGCCTGGTGTCATGTCTGCTCACTCACTCCTGACTAATTCAAGGTGAGGAACCCAGAGCCCTGGTCTTTGCCAGCCCTCCTGACATTTGTGTGTGTTCCTTGCCAGATTGGCGGGATCCGGTTCCTGTATGATAACCTGGTTGAGTCCCTGGAGAGGTTTAAGACCAGTAGTGGCTTTGGCTGTATCCTGGCCCACAGCATGGGTCTGGGGAAAACTTTGCAAGTGATCTCCTTCGTCGACGTCCTCTTCCGCCACACGCCAGCCAAAACTGTCCTTGCCATTGTGCCGGTAAGAGTTCAGGAGGCACCACCTAGCACCCTCTGAAGAGTTCGGGGAACCCTTCCTGGCCCTGAAAAGCTGGAGGAGCTCAGCTGGGAGCTGGCTCCTCAAAGCGCTCTTTCTGGGCCTGGCTCTCCGACAGGTTAATACTCTTCAGAACTGGCTGGCGGAGTTCAACATGTGGCTCCCAGCTCCTGAAGCCCTGCCAGCGGACAGCAAGCCTGAGGAGGTCCAGCCTCGCTTCTTTAAAGTTCACATCCTGAATGATGAGCACAAGTAGGTGGCCTGCCCTCCCTCTACCCCTTTCCTTTTAGACTTTTTCCCGGGGCCTGGATGCCCGGGGACTGTGCCCTGTCCTCCCAGATTCCTTTGGGTTTTGGTGTGTCCCTCTTTCTTCTTGCCACTCATTTTTTCTCTACCTGGCTTTTCAGTAAAGTCGGAGTTATGTGGCCTGGGAAACTTCTTGTGTCCTGCTTGGGGTTGCTATTACACCTGAACACTCGGCAGGCAGGGTCGCATTTCCCAGGTGTACCAGGATACCATTCAGCACGATAAAACACAGCTTTCCATCTGACCGTTTACCTTTCACTTTTCTCTTTTCCTAGCAGCTCATCAGTCTCTCTTTTTAAAAAAATAAAATAAAAATATGTTTATTGATTTTAGAGAGGAAGGAAGAGGGAGAGTTAGAAACATCAATGATGAGAGAGAATCACTGATTGGCTGCCTCCTGCATGCCCCCCACTGGGGATCGAGCTCACAACCCAGGCATGTGCCCTTGACCGGAATCGAACCTGGGACCCTTCAGTCCGCAGGCCGACGCTCTATCCATCAAGCCAAACCGGCTAGGGCAGTCTCTTCTTTTAAGCGGCGCACCATTGATCTATAGTTGACCTTTTTTTTTTTTTTAACCCTCGCCCGTGGATTGATTGATTGATTGATTGATTGATTTTTGAGAGAGAGAGAGAGAGAGAGAGAGAAACATCATGTGAGAGAGAAACATCAATCGTTTGCCTAGAGAGAGAGAGAGAGAGAGAGAGAGAAACATCATGTGAGAGAGAAACATCAATCGTTTGCCTCCTGCGCATGCCCTGACCAGGGATCGAATCTGCAACCTTTTGGTGTGTGGGACGACGCTCCAACCAACTGAGTCACCCGATCAGGGCTACAGTTGACCTTTAATGGTAAAACTTCCAGGCTTTGAAAGGTGCAAACCTTTTTTTGTTTCAGATTTGAATAAAATTATTTATATTTCCTCTCTATATATCAACCTGATTCCCAAACATCTAAAGGTACTTCTTGGTCCGGGCCCGCCTCCATGCTGCCCTTGCCTCTCGGCATGGATATTGAGAAGGCAGGCTTTGTCTTCTGTCGAGGCTGCCTCCTGCGAGGCTTGGTCATGCACATCCAGCTGAGGAGACTGGTGGCCCACAGGTGGTTCTCACCTGCTCTTCCTGCTCAGCTTTCAGGGCTGAGTCCCCGTGCAGCAGGGCTCAGCTGCTCAGGAAGGAGGGACTGTGCTGAGTGTCCTTGGTCTCGGCTGCCCTTCCTCTCCTGCTTGTCCTGGCTCTTCAGCTACCAGGACCTGGGCAGTCGAAGTGCAGGAGGCAGCCCTTGCGTTTAGTACTTTCTATTGACTCTACGAATAACTCTCCCTCCGATATTGTGATCATGCATGTACATCCAAGGAGGTTGTCGCTTTTGCTTGCCTTGTGCCCTTGAATTTCTGTTTTTTGCTATTTAACCATCATCAGTGACCCCGTTCATCCTCGCTACAATCTCTAGGATGCTGGGAAAGTCCTTGGGCAGCGGCCAGCCCTGTGCGGCTCCACTGGCCTTTGGCAATCAGGATCCTGAGTGTACATCAGCACAGCTTTGCTTGTGAGGACTTCTTCCTGGGGAGCAGTGGGAGCAGTAATATTTTCTCTGTTCACTCTTATAGGACAATGGCAGCTCGAGCTAAAGTGATGGCTGATTGGGTGTCGGAGGGTGGGGTGCTCCTGATGGGGTACGAAATGTACAGACTCCTCACCCTGAAGAAGTCCTTTGCCACCGGCAGACCGAAGAGGAGCAAGAAGCGGTCTCACCCGGTCATTATTGACCTGGATGAGGAGGATCGCCAGCAGGAGTTTCGGAGAGGTGGGCAGCTTCTCCTGCGGTGGTCTTAGGGGGTTTTTCAGGAAAAAGAAATAGTGTCTGCAATAGCGCCTCGTCAAGCGTGAAGCTTTATTGATGTGAGTTGTGTTGCCTTGAACCAGAAATCCTGGCTCTCGGAGGCCATGGATGAGTGGTTAGACCAGGCCCCAGACTGGCTCAGGGGAGCCCACGGCCTGTCCGGCCCGTTTCTCTCTCAGAGCAGCTGGGAGAGTAACCGCTGCCTGTACCACTTCCTAGAGGTGTTCTGAGACAGCATTAAGAACACGTTTATAAAGTCCTAAGTCACAGTTAGAGTAATAGTCTTACTGCTTGTGAATTTATAAAACAAAATTTATCCCGGTTTTCTAGGGAAAGCCATTCCTCTCATAGTTCTACTCCCTCTTCCAAGGGGCCCGTGTCCCTTTGGGGAAGAAAGTTTCCTGAGGGTTCAGAGGCCCTTTCGTCTTGTAGGTCTCTTCACCCTGAGGTTATGTTGTTGTAGGGTTGCTTCTGTTACACAGCGGGGATGAATTCGCCTTTTAGCAAGGACTGGGGAGTGAGTCCAGGAAGACTTGCCCTTAGCTGGCTCCCCCCAGCCAGCCCTCTGCCACCAAGATGCTGCCAGTGGGGAGAGCCAGCTGAAGTGTCCGGACCATTCCTGTCACTTTCACCCAGACTCACTTGTAGTCCTCGGCGGGTGCTCTGTAAAGCCATGCGCTCTGCTGCCCAGTTGGTCTAAGCCCTAGGAATTCAAGTCGGTTTTACTCTGAACATAAAGGGGAAAAAAGGAGGGAGAGAGATTTACTCAGAGTCAACAGGCCAGGCTCACATGTCACACGCCACATAGGAGCTTGGATGGCTGGCTCCCTTTCAGCGACGGGGGCTGACTCTTGCTTTCCTGCTTCCTTCATTTCTTCTGTCTCCTCCAGGGTGCACCCCTACTTCTCATACTGTTGACTAAGAACAGGCCCTCCCACCCTCTGACTCCGGATCCTCTTCCCTCCCTAGAGTTTGAGAAGGCCTTGAGCCGCCCTGGCCCTGATGTGGTGATCTGCGACGAGGGCCACCGCATCAAAAATTGCCAGGCCAGCACCTCGCAGGCCCTGAAGAGCATTCGCTCCCGCCGCCGGGTGGTGCTGACCGGGTACCCCCTGCAGAACAACCTCATCGAGTACTGGTGCATGGTGGACTTCGTGCGCCCAGACTTCCTGGGCACCCGGCAGGAGTTCAGCAACATGTTCGAGCGCCCCATCCTGAACGGGCAGTGTATCGACAGCACGCCCCAGGACGTCCGCCTCATGCGGTACCGGAGCCACGTCCTGCACAGCCTCCTGGAGGGCTTCGTGCAGAGGTGAGCCGTCCTCCGAAGGAGTGGGCGGCACTCCAGGAGGGCCATGGGTCCAACTTCCTTTTACTGAACAGCATGTCCTGAGTAGCTGGCAGAGGCTGGGTACCACTGTTTCAATCCTCTGGAAGTTTGGCCTAGAAATGCTTCTTTCAAAAGTTGATCTGTGGTTACCATGGATGCTTGCCTTACCTGCTGAGGAGCAGGGAGAGAGCTGGCATCTTGCTGGCTCGTGTGAAAGGGGGACGGGTGGTTCTAAGGGTGGGTCTTGCCTGGGCCAGCCTCTTGGTGCGTATAGCAACGCTGGTCCCCAGCAGTCCCTTGTTTTTCCTGGTTAACATGGCATGTGTGGAGAAAGCGTAGAGGAACAGCCCCGAATTGGGGTAAGAACCTGGGATTCCTGGTCAGTGACCTGGGGCAGGCCACTGCCTCTTGCTTTTGTTTTCATCCTTAAAATGAGTTGTGTGTTTTGTTTTGTTTTGTTTTTTTAATGAGTTTCGTCTTGATGGTTGCTGAAGCAGTCCTCGTGAGAGGCTGCTGTGAGCCTCGAGAGGTGGGTGTGGCAGGAAGCAGGGTCTGGTTCTGTCCTACACTGACGCCCTGGCCACAACGCCTTGTCAGTTCTGGTCTATGTTCTAGGAGAGGCCACACTGTGCTGAAGATTCATCTCCCTGCCAAGGAAGAGAATGTGATCCTCGTGCGGCTCTCCAAGATCCAGCGCGATCTGTACACACAGTTCATGGACCGCTTCCGGGACTGTGGCAGCAGTGGCTGGCTGGGGCTGAACCCCCTCAAGGCTTTCTGTGTGTGCTGCAAGGTGCGTGGAGGCCTCAGGGATACTGAGACACAGGCCAAGAATGCACATGGCCCCCAGGGAGTTACTCCTGCTGGGGGTTCCTGATAAAGGAGGAATAAGAGCAGAGGGGCCGCCTCTGCATTGGAGGACTGGGGGCTCTCGGGAGAGAGGTGTTGGCTGCACGCGCACAGCTCCCGGGAGTGGTGCTCACACTGCACTGCAAATGGTGCCCTTGTGCTGTGCAACTCGGCTGCACAACCTGTTACACCAAACTGGAGGAACCCCTTCCTTTCTCACTGATTTTTTTTCACTTGGGAGAGCAGGTGACGGTGGAACATTGTGGGACAGTGTCTTTGCTCGCATGATTGGGACTCAAGAACTCTATGGTTTAGACTAGTCATTGGGGCGCCTCTCACGGGCTTCTGTACTTCATCGGGTTGAGAGGTCTTTCATCCCGACAGCGCTTCAGATGGCTGGGGACAGCAAGGCCATGTATCTTTATACGCAGCCTCGGGGCAAGGTGATGAACACTCGTCTTTGATCTGGACAAGTGCTCCCTGTTACCTCACGGGGGACCTGTTTCTTAGACAGCTTTCAGCTGACCTGCTGGGCGTTGTTTCTGATTGGCCGCTGCTTTAATACGTGAGCTGAAGGGGTGTGGCTGGGGATAGATGGAGTTTCAGAATATTTCTTTTGTAGCCACAGTCCTAGAGACCAGGGCAGACATGGTCTAGAGGATGCTGCGGTGCCAACACCCGTCTTACCCACCCCTTCTCCCCAGGGATTCTCAACTCCTGCCAGGAGTAGCCCCTCAAATGACTTATGGTTGGTCAGCTAGAAGGCAGATACATTTGTCCATAGGGTGACTTTGTCTTGCTTCATACTGTGGTTGACTGTGGCCACTCAGTGAAACAGGAGCATTCTTAGTGAACAAGAATAGAATGCAAGGCTTATGTACCAAACATACTGGCTTGCCCCTGGTGTGACCCCTCCTCTTTGTGTGTTATGTGATCAGTCGGTAAGTGGAAACGAATGTCCAGGTCTTTGGCCCGAGGTCGTTGGGGTATTTAAGTTTTGGTGATTGTGTGCTGTGGGAGGTGTGTGTTTGAGCAAGGACATGTTTCCAGACTCTGGGACACCTTTATATTCTTCTCAGCCCTGCGCCACCTTTTCTCTGACTTGACCCTCAGATCTGGAATCACCCTGACGTGCTGTATGAAGCCCTTCAGAAGGAGAACCTGGCCAATGAGCAGGACCTAGACGTGGAAGAGCTTGGCTCCACGGGGACTAGTGCCCGCTGCCCGTCACAGGGAACAAAAGTCAAGGGGGAGGACAGTGCCTTGGCCGCCTCGATGGGAGAGGCAGCCAACAGCAAGTTCCTTCAAGGGGTCGGCTTCAACCCTTTCCAGGAGCGAGGCAACAACATCGTCACGTATGAATGGGTGAGCCAGGCAGATGCTTCTGTGGCCGTAGAGCACTGCTGAGAAGGGAAGTGTGAAGCCCACGCGGGGAGGGGGCAGGGGGCGCAGTGCACATGCTGCCCAGGTCTGCGCAGGGACCTATGAAGGTGGCCCGTGAGCTGCTGCTGTCTTGGAGGGAGAGATTTCTATGGACCTGCTCAAGCTGCCTCATTTCTCTCCACAGGCCAAGGACCTTTTGACTAATTACCAGACTGGAGTCCTGGAGAACTCTCCCAAGATGGTACTGCTTTTCCACCTGATTGAGGAAAGCGTGAAGCTTGGTGACAAGATCCTCGTGTTCAGGTAGAAGAAAACTTTCCGAATGACACTGTGTGGCTCTGGTAACAGCGACACATCCCTACAGAGTGAGACGCCTGGGGTCACGCCAGCCCCCCTTCCACTCTACATGCCTCTGCAAGCCAGTGCTTCTTGGGGGGGATCTTGCATTTTCTTTTTCTTGGAGTTTTTTTGGGCCAATGCTATTCTCTTCAGAGAACAATATGAGACCATGGGCTAACATTGTAGATCATAATCTAACCCTTCCACTTGTGGCCAGGCCAAATGTGGCCTGTGGCCTGTTATTGTACAGCCTGAGAACTAGATTTCACATTTTAAAAGGGTTTTAAGAAAAAGGAAACACAGCTGAGACTGTATGTGGTCTGCGAAGCCTAAAAATATTCACTGTCTGGCCTTTTACAGAAAACACTTGCGGATCCGTGGTCTAGTCTGCTTCTCTCTCTCTCTCTCTTGGCCTTTTTAAAATAAGTAAGCTTTGTATATAAGGCCAAATAAACAAAGCAGTTTGTTCCAGAGTCACATTCTCAGTCTAGCCAGAGCTTTGCATCCCATCAAGGCCTGACTCCTCAGGGAACCGACACGGAGTAGATTGCTTCTCCTGCGTCTGACCAGTGTGCTCCAATGAGAGCTCAGTGGCAGCGGCCTGGCTTGGCAGCCTCGGAATGAGGGTTTCCACGTGGGACGCATTTGCAAGGACAGCAGTGGTTCTAACGGGGGGTGGGAAGCAGCTGCTTTTATGGATCATCCTGAGGAGACTGGCTCTGCTCACGCAGAAGCAGCTGAGTGCTCGTCTCCCCTTGATATTGCCTGTGCCTACAGTTGGCTCTGATGTCTACTCATGTAGTGTGGGTTTTTGTTTCATTTTTAAAATAGGTTTTTATTTATTTTAGAGAGAGAGGAAGGGAGGATAGAGAGATAGAAACATCGATGAGAGAGAAATTTCATCGATTGGCTGCATGTGCCCTGACCAGGAATCAAACCAATGACCTCTTGGCTCCTGGGTCATCGCTCAACCACTAAGCCACACCGGCTGGCCGCAGTGTGGGTTTTTAATGCTGATGTTATTGGATACTAGGCACTGAGTGAAACCCCAGAATTTCCCAGCTGAGCAAGTCATAGGGTAGAGAGTTTTTAGCCGGTGCCGGCAGTAATTGTATGGATGACTCTGCTCCCACTATGAGCTAGAAAGAATACTGTGGTGCTTCTTTGTGGGGTTACCTCCTACAGGGAGTAGGTTGTGGGAGCTCCCACCGCCAGAGGACTGCACACAGTTGTGGGCCTGTTGGGGAGCAAGGTGCCTGTGGGTCTGGGAGCCTCTGAACCAAGTGTTGTTCCTTTCAGCCAGAGCCTTTCCACCTTGGCTCTCATCGAGGAGTTCCTAGGGAAACGAGACGTGCCCTGCCTACCTGGTGCCGAGGGGCAAGGAGTACAGAAGTGGGTTCGAAACGTCAGCTACTTCCGTGAGTTCATTGCTGCCTTGTTCCTGGAGCCTTGGCGAAGTCTATTTACCTTCTCTCTCAGTTTCTCTTCTACTCCATTCTCTCCAGGAAATATTTCGTTTGTAGCCACAGTCCTAGAGACCAGGCGCAGCAGATTAGCCCAGGTGCAGAGAGAGACTGAGAGGGAGCTGCTAGGTGTGAGATGCTGTCCTAGGGGCTGAGGAGCTCAGGCGAGATGGGGGCGGGGGGTTACAGAGAAGTAGCAGGCATAGGCCTCATCTTCATCAGAGACATGACAACTTGAGGACAGATCCTTGGGTTCTAAGGAAGGCAGAATTGTCCTGGTGAGGATGGTCAAAGAAGGCTTCCTGGAGGAGGCAAAGCTTGCACTAGACTTGCAAACATGGAGAGGGTTTGACAGATAACAGGGCTTGTGTGGCCCAGAGGTCATTCTAGGGGGAAGGAGTGGAGTGAACACAAGTCTAGATCATGCATTCTCTGTGGGGGAGATAGCATCCCTAGAACAGTGAAAACTGGTTCTTGGGGCAAAAAAACTTAACTTTTTGAAGAATAAAGCACAAATACGCATATAGTAAGTAAACATACAATAGATCTATGGTGTTAAAGTTACAAGGGGGGCATGGTGACTGGAAAAAAATGTATAAAAAGGTTCCTTAAGAAGGTGGTAATGAAAATAAAAATTAAAAAAAAGGCTGAGAAGTATTGACCTCAGGCCCTTACCGACCAGATACTGACATTTAGGGCCAGATAATTCTGTGTTGCCGGGGGCAGTCATGTGCATTGTAGGATGTTTAGCAGCATCCCTGGTCTCTATTCACTAGATGGCAGTAGCATCAACTCAGTTATAACCACCGACAGTGTCTCCAGGCATTGCCAGGTGTCTCCTGTGGGGTGGAGGGTGCTTGTTGAGAAGCATCAGAGGTTCAGGGGTGCGAAGAGACCCAGCACAGGGTCTGGCCTGGAGCTTTGTATTGTCTCTGGATTTGCCCAATTAGTCAGTGCTGAGCTGTGCTTGAACTTATGAGAACTAGCTTTGTCCTTTTCTCTGCTTTACCCATGGTGTCTCCCTGCCCTTACTCATGCTTCCTAACTGAAGGGGACTCCTTCCGAGCTTCCCTCTTTCACTCCAATGTCCCACCCACCCACCGTGCCGTATCTGTTCCTCTGTGTCTCCCTGTAGCAAGTTCTCAGCCTTGGGAGCTTGTTAACAGTGCAGGTTCCTAGTGGAGGAACATCATCCCTATCAAAACAAACCCTTGGTTCATCTGTGCTCTGTCAGGATTTGCAGGACTGAGGCAGAGGGCCACCTGGGCCAGTGTCTACCAAGCCTCTATACTTAGGGTGATTCTTAGGCACTCTAAGTCTAGGAACCTTGGCCTTAGAATCGACACAAGATACTAAAGGGAGAAGCAGTTTCTAATCCTTGTTGTGCATGCAACCACCTGGGGGTATTTTTAAGTTATAGGAACTTGGGTCTCAAGGTAGACCCGAGCTCTAGTGTGTGTGCGCTTGGTTTTTAAAACACATTTGCCCAGGATTTTGCTGTGTCCCCTGCCCTCATCTGGCCATTTCTGAGGTTCTCCTTCTGTCCTAGGGCTCGACGGTAGCACCCCTGCCTTTGAGAGGGAGCGGCTCATTAATCAGTTCAATGATCCCAGCAACCTCACCACCTGGCTGTTCCTTCTCTCCACAAGGTGAGTGGGTCCTGGGAGGATAGGCCAGAGGGTGTGTTCTGGGCAATTGGCCACATGGGCAGGCACCCCAAAGGCTCATCCAATTTCCATCCGAAGAGATCTGCTCTGGGCTGTGACTTGTTTTTGGAGTGAGAGAGGGGACACCAAAAGGAAGTTGTGTTAAAGGGCGATCGTGACATTGTCATTAAGTTCTTTGACACCTTCATTAACAACGGTTTAATTAGCTTTTCCCTTGGAATGTTCTGAGGCTGAGACGATGTGGAGAATGTGAGAGTGTTTTCACAAGTAGGAAGTGCAATAGAACTGTGAAAGGCTGCTGGCCTGTTTGTCTCATGCCAAGCAGAATGCCCTTGATAGGGTATGAACCAGCCGTTCTCCTGAGCTGTTAGCCGTTTCCCTCGCCAAGTGACATCACACTCAGCAGGGAGGAGAGCGGACTGCTTTCTGTGCTGGTGGCACTTGCGTGTCGCACGTTCCGGGCATACTTTAGAGTGGGTGAGGACATACACTGTCCATTAGGACAGCAGGATCTTCAGTATGTTGGGCTTAGGACAAAGAGGAGGGTGTTGGGGTAGGAGTCACGGTGGGTAAAACTGATTTGAAAACTACCTTTAAAACGAAAGGCTCTGTGATTGTTGGTTTGTGTTTTAAAGGGCTGGGTGCTTGGGCGTGAATCTGATCGGTGCCAACCGAGTGGTGGTGTTTGACGCTTCCTGGAACCCTTGCCATGATGCTCAGGCAGTGTGTCGGGTGTACCGCTACGGCCAGAAAAAGCCCTGCCACATCTACCGCCTTGTGGCTGATTTCACCCTCGAAAAGAAGATCTATGACCGTCAGATTTCCAAGCAGGGCATGTCAGGTGGGCCGCCTTCCAGGTTCAGAAGAGACACATTGATATAGGCAGCCATCCTACTGTCTCCAGGCGTTTGGGGACAGGGAGATTGTGGGAACACGGGCAGGCTTCCCAGTATAGCAAGCCAGCAGGTCCTCCCATCTCATTCTGACTCAAATAATTGCCTAAGAGGGGACTGACCTCAACTTGTTGAAGGTGGATTTAGTGATAAGAGCTAAACTAGCAGGTTTCTGTTATAATACTTCCATTTTACCAGGGCCTCCCACCTGGTCTTTAACTTTCAGATATGGGGGGGCCGCCTTCGGTGGCTCAGGTATAGTGCCAGTTGTGCCACCCACAGCCTCTCTCCTCTCTGCTGATCTCTGTAGCTGTGCCTTTGCAGTCTTCTTTGCCACATACTGACCGTCTCCTTGTCTTCTCCCTTCCAGATCGCGTGGTGGATGATCTCAATCCAATGTTGAACTTTACCCGGAAGGAGGTGGAGAACCTACTGCACTTCGTTGAGAAGGAGCCAGCTCCCCAAGCATCTTTGGACATAAATGGCATCAAGGAGCCAGTCCTGCAGCTTGCCTGTCGGAAGTACCCTCACCTCATCACCAAGGTGAGAGCCCGGTGTGCACGCAGCCCCTGGTGGGACAGCGTCCAGCAGGGGAGGCTCGTCTGGCGAGCTTGTCTTTGTGCAAACTTTTGTTTCACGCAGGCAACTTGAATGCCATGGGTTCTTTTCCTTGTCCCATGCAGTTCCCGCCCCTGGTCTGGTCCTACAAGTGCTGGGCTCAACCATGTGGAATAATTTGGCCAGTGTGTTTTCCTAGCAGAAAGAAAGATGGCATGTTTTAAAAATGCAGCCTGTTAATTCTCTGACCTCTGCCCTCCTTTTGATGTGGAAGGCAGATGTGGGTGGTCTGAAGCTGTGCTGTTAGACTTGTGGGTCATACTCTTGACAGAAGGACAGTGAACCTGCATGTGTCTGAGAGCAGGCTCTTCGCTAGTGCTGGAGACAGCTAGCCCTTCCTTGGTGTCAAAGCAAGGCTCAGTGTGTACCCATCATTTTGCACAAAGACTGATTATTAAATCAACACCCTCCTGTGTCCCCAGGAGCCTTTTGAGCATGAGTCATTGCTCCTTAACCGAAGGGATCACAAGCTGACCAAGGCGGAGAAAAAAGCAGCAAAGAAAAGCTATGAGGAAGACAAACGCACATCAGTCCCCTACACCCGCCCGTCGTACGCACAGTATTACCCCGCCAGCGACCAGAGCCTGACCAGCATCCCCGCCTTCAGTCAGAGAAACTGGTGAGTCGCGGAAAGGGCAGGAAGGTCTGCTGTGGGGCCAGGCCCACACCTTCCCGCTGCGGCATTGTGTAAACTGCTCTTTGGCTGCTGAGAACTGACGGGCTCTGCTCGGGGGTGAGGTGTCAGGCAGTCCGCAGCCCGGGGTTTAAGTGGCTCTGGCAGGAAGAGTGAGCTGCTGGTCTTGGGACTCAGGAGTGTCCATTTGTATTCTGGGAGGTGCAGGTTCCCAAAACACAGAGACCCAGCCCTCCTGCACAGCCCGTCCTATCCGTAGCACTTTGGTCCTAGACCAGGGATGGCGAACCTTCTGAGCTCGGCGTGCCAGCATTTTGAAAAACCCTAACTTAACTCTGGTGCCATGTCACATATAGAAATTTTTTGATATTTGCAACCGTAGTAAAACAAAGACTTATATTTTTGATATTTATTTTATATATTTAAATGCCATTTAACAAAGAAAAATCAACCAAAAAAATGAGTTCGCGTGTCACCTCTGACATGCGTGTCATAGGTTCACCATCACTGTCCTAGACCTTGCTAAGCGCTGAAGTGCAAGGGTGAAGGCCAGGTCTTTATGGGCCTTGGAGTGCAGTCAGTGCGTTCTGCTGCTGCTCATGGGATTGCATTCTGTGGCTGTGCCCCAGTCCTGAGTGAGAAACCTTTTCCTTGAGCAAACTTCTAGAATTGTTTAGAATATGAGCGGGGCAGAAGCCTATTGCTGAATGGAAAGAGAGGCTGGCCACGGGCACGTGCCAGTTAGAGGCCTGGCTGCGGGGCACAGGGTTTTGGCTGCTGCTGCTTTTGTGGTGGTCGTGACTAGAGGGGTATCCTGGGGAGTGGCCCCAGGAGGAGCCCAATGAAAAGTAATGCAGAGGAGAGGGGTGTCTGCATTGCTTACTGATACTTGAAGTTTCAGAGAGTAAAGACCGTTAAGGTTGGACAGGTGGCCTCTCAAATTGACCTGCACATGTGGCGTCACGTGGCCTTTCTCCTTGGTGAGTGGGCAAGTTCCCCCCGTTTGTCTGCAGCTCGCATGTACTGGGGGCTGAAGAACTTTTCCTCCCTGTTGCATCCTTGCCTCTCCCTGACTCTTCTCCAAGGGCGAGTGCCTGGTGCGTGTAGATAGACCGTCCGAATCCCCGTAAAGGCGTCATCCCACTGACATCTGACTCCTTAGGCTCTGAGAAGCGTCATCCCTCGCTGCCTTTCTGCCTCCACTGCCTCAGCCCTGCGTCTTGTCTTTTGAGCTGACCGTGCTCTGTCAGTCCTCTGACCCTCCTCAGCAGCAGCTGAGGCTGTGGGTGGGGGTCTGAGGGCTCCGCAGGAGGGAAGGGTGGCTGTTCTGCCGACCTCTCTGAGTGCGCTGTCCTTCTCTCACAGGCAGCCAACGCTGAAGAGTGATGAGAAGCCTGTGGCCAGCGTCCGTCCTGTGCAGTCCACCCCCATCCCCATGATGCCCCGGCATGTCCCCCTGGGAGGCGGCGTAAGCTGTGCCTCCAGCACAAACCCAGCCATGAACTTCCCCATCAACTACCTGCAGCGCGCGGGCGTCCTTGTGCAGAAGGTGGTCACCACCACAGGTTGGGTGCTGTCCCTTTCAAATCACTTTGTTCACGCAGGAATTTTAGTATTTATTAACACCTCAAACATCCTAAAGTGATGTGGAGCAGGCGCTTGCCAATAACTCCGAGAGGAGAAAAAATACAGAGAAATAACCATTTGAACCAAATTTCTAAACCAGAAACTCTACGAAATTTTAGTTAAATCAGGGAAATTGACCCGAAAGATGATCAGATTTCTCAGAAGTTTCTGGTTCTCAGAGTATTCTCTATTAGGCAGCTGCGAGAGGGCTGCGGGCCTTGCTGTCCTTGGCTCTGACCTTTGCCCACCGAGAGGCGTTAGAGAATCTGCTGAGAAACGGGGTGGATGTGGACTGTGGTTTCCTTCCCTGCTTTAGTCAGGCCCTGTGTAATCTAAATCTGAGGTCTGTGTCTTCACTAGATATTGTTATTCCTGGACTCAACAGCTCCACAGATGTACAGGCGAGAATTAATGCTGGGGAGAGCATCCACATCATCCGCGGGACGAAAGGTGAGACTGCCCGCCCGCCCGTCCCCTGTCCTGGCTGGGAAGCAGAATCCGTACATCCGGGGAAGCATGAGGAAATGACATTTCCAGGAGCTCAGTAGTGTGGGCGGGGCCCCAAGGATATCTGGCAGTGGCTTAAGAGAAGGGAGTTAAGGTCCCCGCATCCCTGTATTTTGACATTGTTTTTATGGAGAATTTGGGGTGGGTTTGGATAGACACTGTGTTTTGTGTCTCAGCCTATCAATTGCGGCGCTATTGGCTAGGAATGCCTGACTCACCTGGTCCCACACTACCTGTGGGAAGCCCGTAGACATTTCCCCAGAGCCAGTGCTGTGGCTGAACCAGCCCTTGTGCTATTATGACTGTAACACACAGCAGCCATCCGGGAACGTTGTAGATACAAGAGCATTATTCACAAGTTCTGGAGGGTACATTATGCCCGAGGGTCTCACATGGCGGTCACGGGGGAGAAAGAGAAAGAACATGGACCTGGGTCTCTGCCTTTATTAGGGTCCAAGAGTGGGTGCTAGGCTTTGTGGGTTCACTCTTCGTTGGCGAATTTAAAACAGAAGAGTGGGATTTAGAACAGGAGGGGAAAGTAGGTCAAAGTGTGGTCATTGGGAAAATCCACTGCCTCTGCCTCCTTACAAGGAGGGTGAGACTGCTGGGATGAAATCTGTCGGGACAGTGTCGACGCCTATCATTCCCGCCAGCCTTCACTCTGGGAGCTCCTGAGGCTCGGCGTCAGTAAGGAGGTTTCGCCCGGCCTCTGTTGGGTCACAGTACCTTTAGGCTCAAGGAAAAGATGCTGCTGTGAAATACAAGACACAGGAGGTTGTACCTGCCCCTTACTGGGCTCCTGTGGGCCTAGAGCAGGGGTGGGTAAAGGGCAAGCTCTGCTGTGCACCAGCCAAATCCAGCCTTTCAATGTCCATAAATAAATATTTTAGACCATAGCGGCACTAGCTGTTATACTACAGAGTTGAATAGTTGCAAGAGAGAGCTAATGGCTCACAAAGCCAGAATTACTTACTAATTGGCCTTTTAAGGAAAAGTTTGCCAATCTCTGGCCTGGAGGCAGCCCGGATTTTCCAGGAGATTGATAAAAAAACACGGGATGGTAGATTAGTGTTTGGGAATGGAACGCAGCTCTAGAATTGTTTCCACCAACAGAGAGGGTATTGAGGCAGGAAGGCGTGGGCCAGAGGGCCTGTGCTCCTCCTCCCCCCCCGTTTCTTTCCTCCACTGCATGAGCCTTTCCTGATGGGTGCTCCTGTGCCTGTCCATCTCCCCCAGCGGGCCAGGCTCTAGAGCAGGGCCTGTGGCGGTGCTGATGCAGTCAGTGTTTGTGGAGAAAAGGGCTAATATTGGGCCGCAGCTCCGTCCTCACCGATCATTGCAGACGTCTGAGAGAGGGTGGGAGACCTACTTTTACAGCTGTTTCCCAGCCCACGGCTGGCAGGAGGGCATTGTCTGCTGCTCACAGTCTTCCTCGTGCTTCTTAGGGACGTACATCCGCACCAGCGACGGGCGGATCTTTGCTGTCCGAGCGACGGGCAAACCCAAAGCCCCTGAAGATGGCCGGATGGCTGCCTCAGGTATCGCATGTGGCTCTGTCTCCCGTTCACCGCTGGACATGTGTTGTGTTTTGGTTTAGTTTCACTTGTAATTAATTTTTTAGTAAATAATGTGTACGTGGTTCACAATTCAAAAGGTACAAAAAGGGGTAAAGTGAAAAGTAAGTTTTTCTCCCGCCATACCTCTAGCCAGTCATTTCTCGCCTGTCATTTTCAGAGATATTCTGAATGCAGTACAGGGATGTGTGTGTCTTTATGGATAAAAAGCATGTGTGCCTGTTTGGATAAAAAACGTGTGTATAACTTTCCTTTGTATTTTTCAAATGAATGCTCACTTACTATAATACACTGGTTAGTCCTTCACTCAATAGGTAGCCCAGGGCTGGTGCCTTATCTGCTGTAGCTGTGCCTCCTGGAGGGCGTGCACAGGATGCCGCTGGGTGGGACAG
Organism: Myotis lucifugus; assembly: GCF_000147115.1. Classification (NCBI taxonomy): domain Eukaryota; kingdom Metazoa; phylum Chordata; class Mammalia; order Chiroptera; family Vespertilionidae; genus Myotis; species Myotis lucifugus. The sequence continues at coordinate 317,529 of NW_005871662.1, forward strand.
GGTGGGACAGCACCTTACGTCCCAAGTCCCCTGTCCTGGGGTGCTCAGATTGCTGTACTCCACATGCAGAACTGTCTCCCAGGCACGTGGTGTATCTGCAGCATAATCCCCAGACGTGGGCGGATCGCCAGGTTGAAGAGTGTGCGGGCTCATTCACAGTGAGGTGCTCTGGCCAGGATCCCCTGTGGGAGAGCTTCTCCTCCATCCTTCCTCCGGGAGGCACGAGAGCTAGACTGCTTTTTTGTGCACACAGCCAGCCCAGTTGATAGAGCGGCACCGTGAGCAGCCAACACCAATGACTGTTCCTTTCGCTGTGCACTCGCTTTTGTCTCTCCCTTCCTGTTATCTGAACTATTTGCAAATCGAGGACATCATGTCACTTTTACCCCTAAACCTTTTCACACACACAGCCTAAGGCCAAGGGCATTCCCCTCTGAGCCAGCAGCATTATCACACCGAGTTAACAGCTCCACATGTGGCCGAGGTCCAGGCCAGAGCCTGTTTTCCAGGCGTCCCCAGCAGGCCTCCCATCATCTTCCACAGCCAAGGCTTTTGTTTGGTTTTAAGCCAGGATGGATGACTTGTTAGAAGCACTTTCCTCTTTTCTTCAATCCTGGTCACTGCAAACCTGACTGGGGGTAAGACTGATGACTTAGCATTTCATGTCCATGACCTCGTGGGCTTCACCTTGTGGAGTTTTACAATCAGGGAAAGGAGAGACCTGTTTCCTCGGGGAAAGTTAACTGGGTGACTTTATACATCAAACTATTTGAATTTTGGGGACCCAGGATGGGATTTATTTGTTCTTTCATGGAACTTTCCCCTATATCTTCCTTTTCTCCCTGGCCATTCTGGTTCTCAGTCACATACGTTTTGTCCCCAGGTTCCCAGGGGCCTTCTCTCGAGTCTACGAGCAACGGCAGACCCAGTGCCTCATCACCCAAAGCCCCCGACCCTGAGGGGCTGGCCAGGCCTGTCTCTCCCGACAGCCCGGAGATCCTCAGCGAGCTGCAGCAGTACGCGGACGTGGCCGCTGCCCGCGAGTCCCGCCAGAGCTCCCCCAGCTCCGCCACCGGCCTGCCTGGCCCCCCTGCCCAACTGGTGGACGGCAGTGCTGTGCCTGGGACTGCTCTTGGGACGGAGCCTCGACTTGGGAGCCACTGCCTCAACAGTTCCCTCTTGGTGACCGGCCAGCCCTGTGGTGACAGGCACCCAGTCTTGGATTTAAGGGGCCACAAGCGGAAGTTGGTCACACCATCTGCTGCCCAGGAGTCAGCCCGCCGGCGGTCCAGGAAGGGCCATCTACCAGCCCCCGTGCAGCCGTATGAACACGGGTATCCAGTTGCAGGCGGGTTTGCCATGCCACCCGTCTCTTTAAACCATAACCTCACCACCCCCTTCACCTCCCAGGCTGGGGAGAACTCCCTGTTTATGGGCAGTCCCCCCTCCTACTACCAGCTGTCCAATTTGCTGGCAGATGCCCGCCTGGTGTTTCCAGTGACTACTGACCCTCTGGTGCCAGCAGGCCCCGTCAGTTCCTCTTCCACGGCTACCTCAGTCACTGCCAGCACCCCTTCCTTCATGCTGAACCCCTCTGTTCCAGGGATGCTGCCCAGCTACTCACTCCCATTCTCACAGCCACTCCTGTCCGAGCCGAGGATGTTTGCCCCTTTCCCCACCCCTGTCTTGCCCACCAACCTTTCCCGGGGCATGTCGGTCTACCCAGGCTACATGTCCTCCCACACGGGCTACCCAGCTGGCGGCCTCCTCCAGTCCCAGGTGCCTCCATTTGACTCTCACGAGGTGGCTGAGGTGGGGTTCAGCTCCAATGACGACGAGGACAAGGACGATGATGTGATAGAGGTCACTGGGAAATAGCTGGGAGCCCCTCTCCACCTCACTCAGGGCCCCAGCAGGTTGCCCACCCAGCTGGCAGGCAGCTGTCTGGGCTTCTGAGAGTAGGGCACTTGGCAGGAGGGGCAGGAAGAGGACAAGGAAGGGGGGTGACCATAGTGGCAGGGCTCTGCTGCAGCCCAACAAAGGCAAAAAATTCCAGCAGAGCAGCAATCGCGGGAAATCAGGGACCCAAACAGGACTGGAGGGCCGGGCAGCCCGCCTCTCTTCCTGCTGCCTTGCTTAACTGTCAGCTTGCCTGCTTGCCCCTCTGAGTGTAGGCACTCACATCCCATCTCTGTCTTTGGGAACATTCTCTCCCAAGAGACCTGCCTTACTGGGTGACTTAGCTTGGCCTGGAGAGGGGAGGGGAGTGAGGAAGGGGCGGGTAAAGAAGGAGTGTGGGCAGGGAGAGCAGACTGCGATTCCACGTGAAGTGGAGTCTTTTTAGGGGGTGGGAAGGAAGCAGACCAGGTATGTGTGCTGTGCGTGTGTGTGTTTATGTATGTACGTATGTGTATGTAACAGCAGGGATGAAGGTGGGGGGGAGGAAGGGAGGGACGAATGAGGGGGGAAAATGAATTTATCTTTTTAAAAATGGAAATCAGAGTGTGGTGGTTCATGGCAGTTAGAACGAACGTCAGGGTGAGCCCAGGAGAGCCGTGGAAACCACAAGTTTCCTTCTCGTGGGTGAAGAGGAGCCCAGGTAACCTGAGTCCCTGGTTTTCAGAGCCACATTGGTTGTGGAATTTGGGGGAGATAATGGGAGAAATGGGCATTGCCCCTCTCTGCCTCTCCCTAGTGGCTGCCTCGGAGCAGCCCTTTCCAGGGAGAGAAACTGCGAGGCGGGAGGGGAACCCTGTGCTGTGGGGAGGCTGGAAGGACAAGCTTCACAGGGATGGACCTGAGCCCCACTGCCTGTCCCAGTGGCCTTTCCTGCCCCTGCCTTCCCTGGTAGAGAGCTCAGTTAATTTATTTCTTATGGGCAATTATTTATTATTTAGACTTTTCATGTGTCTTTTTGTTGTTATTGGGAGGGGGAGGGGGAGGCTGGGGTAGGGAAGAGGGTAGGAGATGGGAAAGGCAGTTTTAAAATATCCCAGACCCCATGGCTGCCGGTGAGCACATCCCCGAGGGTGGCGAACTGGCCACGGAAAGAAAGCCAGGCTTGACCAAGGTGTGCACCAAATAGCCACGTTTTGCAGGAAGACCAGGGACTCCTGTGTCTGGAGAATTGGTGGGATGAGACTCGTTCCACGGAGCTGGAAACTTGGGGTCATGGAATTTGCTATTGGAAAGTAAATGACCCCAAATTTGGAGTTGCATCCTCCTATGGTGACCTTAGACTTAGAGGCAGGCTCGCTACGCTGTGTATTGATGGCTGCGTTGAGGGAACAGATTTGATTTCCTATTGGGAAATGTGTTGACTTCCCCAGCCTATCAGATGGTCAGTGTGGGCCTGCTGTCTGCTACCTCCATCCTCTGAAGGAACATGGAGGAGCCCTTCCTCTGTAGGAGCCTGAAGCCTGGCTTTGTCCTAAAAGAACATACCAGCCATTCTGGGTCGACCCTTTCTTGTTGCCAGTGCCAGGGGCGGGGCATCTAGTCTTTAGGCATAAACACTGGCTGTCTTCCGCTTGGCTTTCCCTGCCTGCTGAGGCCGCTCCAGGCAGGTCTTTATGATGAACACACCGTGTCTGTCTGCAGAGCTCCACCCCCTCCCCGGGGGTCCTCACTGGGCAGCTGCTGCCCCTGCCTCCCCTGTCCTGGAGGCAGTTTAGTCAGGTCACCCCAGTAGTAGCTGCTTCTGCAACTCTTCCACCAGCTGGTTTTCGTTGTTGGGGGGGGCCTTACACACTCGGGGGTGTTGTCCCCAGAGAAGAGACAAGGAGATGGCTGATGGGGGTGTGCATGTACAAGTGCGTGTGTGTGTGTGTGTGTGTGTGTGTGTGTGCGCACGCGCGCGCTGTCTGGTTACACCAACAGTGGGACTTAAGGCGCTTTTTTTCTCTTTTCATAAGCACCCTGTCAGACTCTTAACTCTCCTACTCATAGAAGCCTTAGACCTACAATTTAGCTATGCAAATTATTTTAGTAATTTAAAACTAGCACTTCAACCAGTGCTCTCTCAGATGCACCAGGAGCGGGTGGTGAGTGGACTCAGTGTGGGCTTTCAGGTTGTGGCTGGTGCTGAGGGCGTGAGCTACCCCAGGTCTCCGGTTTGCAGAGCACACTCACACCCTGGGCCACAGTTGATACCTCCAAGGCCCCGGAGCACTGGGATCCCAGAGCAGGTGTGTGTGTGTGTGTGTGTGTGTGTGTGTGTGTGTGTGTGTAAGGAGGGGTCATTCTGTGTGCACCTCTAAAACATCATAGCCGCAGGCTCCAAGAATCCACAAACTATTCCAGCAAGGAATTGAGACCAGTCACTGGAGGCATGGGCTTTGGAGGTACCAGGAAGTGAATGGGTATTATGAGAGGCATTGCGTGCCTGCTGTCGACCCAGTGCTTCCAGGGGCTGGGTCTTCCTATAACTGGGGAGAGGCCGTAGCTTCGGGTGGCAGACCTGGCTGGAGAAGGCTTTGTTTGATATATGCAGCGTATACTGTGTAGGCAGGTGGGGGTGGGGTCACGGGAAATTGGGGTGCTACCAGTTCCATGTTTGTTTTTTTAATGACCGTGAAAACCCTTTTGACTTCCCTGCTGCCTCTTCCTGTGTGCTGGTAGGCAGTGAGCATGTGTGTGAGGGAAGCAGGAACTGTCTCTGAGGCCATGGGCCATGTTCTGCAGCTGCTTTGATAGAGACACTTGCTGGTGGCTTCCACCTGCCATCCAGGCCTGCGTGAGGGAGGGGTGGGGAGATGAGGGAGGTGGGAGACCGGCCCGGGCACTTCCCCTCCCTCATCTTCCACAGAAGCCCCGTCCGGCTGGTTCAGCCTAAGTTCTCACCGAGGGAATATGGTACAACTTGCTTCAGGATTCCATGTGTAGTGATGTGCGATTTCCTTTTCTTAGTATCTGTGGATAAAAATTGAACAGAGACAGAGTAGCCACTTAAGAAAGTAAGTGAACCCTGTTGGATCAGATTGGATTCTGCAAAGTCCTCACCTCGAGTTGTGCTCAGCATCTATTTTGTCATCTCCCGACTTCAGGATAACGCTGGTCCTTGGCACTCTCTTCCCTAGGAATTAGTGTCTGAAGTTTATATACTTGTGATTCACAGCTAAATATGATATTCCCACTCCAGGGTCTGAAGCAAAGCTAGGGGAGTTCTGCTGATAGGTGGAAACAGACAACCAAACCTTAGGCGTCTCGGGGGGACTGTCACTCCCAAAGTCGTCAGCAGAGCAAGTCGTCTGCTTCAGTCTGTGCAAGCCTGGCCTTGCCCCAGAACTGAGTGCTCTTCCCATGTGGAAGGTCTGGGGGTTTCACATTCCTTGTTCCTAGTGTTCCTGGCCATGACCCTTCCTCCTGTTTCCCTGTGATTCCTCAGAAGACCAGTCTCCCTTCCGAACCACGGCCTCCTGTACACCCAGCTAAGTGGCTCTTTTGCCACCAGAACTCCTGAGGAGCTCCTTTCCCCAGTGGACCCAGGAGACTTTCTGGCCCTCTGCTCACTGTTCCCAGGAACCTGCCCCTCCAGGCCTGTCTGAGTGCTTCGCTCTCCATCTGTCACCTTCCCCATTCATTCCCCTCCTACTGGCGCTTCTCTTCTGCCCTGTGTATTCCACTGTTACCCTAAATGTCTGTCTGTGCCACTAGCTTGGCCCTGGGCCTTTTATGAATACCCAAGTCTTACAATGAACTTCCTGAGCAGGCGATGTCCAACTTCTTTGCTCTCAGGGACTGAGTCTGCCTCTCCCCTCTCTCGGGCCTATGTGACTGAGGAAAAGGTGCATCTGAGTCCGGGAGAGGTAGCCAGGCAGGCTGCAGAGTCTTTGGGGCAGAGGCTGGGAGAGATTTGGGTACTTTCTGTTACCACTACTGGGGTGATATTCAGAAGAGGGGGGACCTCATACTGTGACCTGATCCAGGACCCTCCTCTGGAAGAGAGCTCAGCCCAGGTGTGTGTATGTGTGTGTGTGTATGTGTGCCTGTGAGTGTGTGTGTGTGCACATGCACACACCTGCTCATGTGCACATGAGTGTAAACTGACTTGTCTGGTTGCGTTACTCAGGGTGGGCTGGGGACTCAGCAGAAGAATCCCTTTAGCCCGCTCAAGACTGGTTTTTTCCTGGACCCTCTCCAGAGGGTCGGGAAGGAGGTCCAGGTGGGTTGAGGGGGTCGCAGTGGATAACCACTAAGGCCACATTGCTGCCAGGAGTGGGGGGGTTGGGGGCCCCAGGGACCTGGCACCTGGCTTTGGTTTTCCGTCTTCTTTCCTCAGGATGCCCCCTGAGGCCTGGGATTGCACCTGGCTTTGAGGAGCACCTGTGGCTGGTGCTCTGCCGGTGTAGTCATGGGCTTCCCTCCTCTCGCAGGGCAGGTGCTCCTGCCCCAGAGACTGGGCAACTGGCTGTTTCTATGACGTATTTATTTTTACTTGTGTTTCATGTCACTTTTTTAAAAAAGCAAACAGAACAATTGTAAGTCAGTATAACTGCCTATCAGTTTTCTTTATTTCTCTTTTTGTAAAATAAAATTTAAACTCAAGAAGGCAATCTTGTTTGATCAAGGAATTGTCTGCACAGCTATTTGGCAAGTGGTGAAAGGGATGTAACAGCATTAGAGGGATAGCATGGGGGTGGGGGGCAGACAGAAGACAGACCCTGCAGTGATCGTGGCAGTGAGCTCGCTAGCCGCCTCCTGCCTTTGCTCATCTGACAGGACTGCCTTTCCAGGCTCCAGAGGACAGTGAAGCTGCTTCAGGGGACGTGAGGCTACTGGGCCTCAGTCCTGCAGGGGCTGCCTGCAGAGGCTGAGTGGCTGGGGCCTGGCAGCACCACATGAGCCTTCTCCATTTGTCATGAGTGAGAGGATGGAACCACTGCCTCCCAGAGAACTAGCCAGGGCTTTGGAACCTGAGGAGCTGGGGGACGGAGGGGAGTGTCCACTCTTCCCTGTTTAAGGGGAGGAGCCCTGGGAAAGCTCTCTGGAAATTTACTGAGGGAGCATTAAAGATCCTCTGTGGGGATTCCTTGGACAGAGGAAAGCAGGAGACAGGGCAAATCGGGGCTCATGAGGGAGAATATGTGCTATGGGGACTTAGGACTGGAGTGGAGCATGGGTGGGGGCATAGCTAGGTGAGCCTCTCTGCTCAGACGCTGAGGCCTGCCCCCCAGAAAAGTGCCCTGGCTTCAGCCTCCTGGTGGCCGGCGGAGGCCTTGCAGGAATCCTAACCAAGGGCGGGGCTTGCTCTGAGAGGAAGTGTTGAAGGCTGATGGCTTGCAGTCCCAGTCACAGGCCGACTCCTTTCCGACAGACAGTGGCGCTGAAGCAACTAAGGCACACCCTGAATTCTGACGTGGGCCCTGGAGTTCCCCGACCAGGCTAAAGGAAGTGAGCAGTGCCCTAGCTGGTGTGGCTCAGTGGACAGAGTGTTGGCCTGCGGACTGACGGGTCCCCGGTTCGATATCGGGTTGCGGGCTCAATCCCCAGTGAGGGGTGTGCAGGAGGCAGCCGGTCAATGATTCTCTTTCATTGATGTTTCTATCTCCCTCTCCCTTCCTCTCTGAAATCAATAAAAATACATTTTTTTTAAAAGAAGTGAGCAGAAAGGACCAGATGAAGAAAGGGCAGCTCCAGACAAGGGTTTCGAGGGAGAAGTCCCCAAGCTTCTGAGAAGCAGAACCCAGCGCTATCATGGCCAGTGCACAGGCCCTTTGGGCACCCAAAGGTTTGATCACATGTCTGGTGTTCACAAGCAAAACAACTGCCACAACCCTGCTGGCCCAGCCCCGAGTGCCTGTAAGGGGCTGGCTGCCCAGAGGCCTGGCCCTGTGGGTGAGGAGGGATCGGAGTGAGGCTGGGGGAAAGGAAGCCGGAGTTATGAGAGTCTCCGTGTGCTCAGTCCGCAGTAGTGGGCAGTGGGCTCTGCAATAAGACGAGTGCCTTCCCAAGCATCAAACCTCCGTGTCAGGTGCACCAAGGTGACTCGTGGCCCAGCAAGACTTGCTTCCACTGCAAGACTGGTCCTCTCAGGAGGGCAGGGTTTTTACGGTTTTACCTTTGGGGCCCTAAAAGGCTTGTAGGTCCTCAGAAATAGGAGCTGAAGATGGAACCTGTCTTCAAGGAGCTCACACTTGGCCCGGAAGTTACCTGGTACACGCTCAGCTGAGGGCAGACCAGCCTCCCCCAGCTGCATCCAGGGCCAGGAGGAGGGAGCCTGGGAGGGGGCCTGGCCCTGGCGAGCTCCCCGGGGGATGGAGCCTTGGTTTTTTGTTCCCTCGGTATCCTCAGCCCCTAGGATTGTCCTGGCATGTTGGCTGGGGGACAGGTCCCCCCTGTGCTTTGGGCGGCGGGTGGAGTGCAGTGGAGTTGGAGGCAGGAAGCTGATATGTGTGCTGTCGGAGGTTGGCTCCACTAGCTTCTTCCTTGAGCTCAGATCGGGCCTCAGTTTACTCCGCTCTAAGACGGGAGCAAGTGGCCCTGCCTTGCTCTGGTCCCAGGTCTGTCGGGAAGCCTCAGTGAGAGAAAGTGGCAAAAATGCCGGAAACCTCGGCTTCCCGGGCCCAGCCTGGCTCCCCATCGCGGCCCACCCGGCAGTCTTCCCTTCGCGCCTGGGGCCGCGCCGTCTTGGTGCCCTCCCCAGCCTCTCCGGATGCGGGAGGCAGGAAGGGGACGGGGCGCCCCGACTGCTCATTGTTCTTGAGTATGATGAGAGTTATCATCCTTTTAAAGCGAGTTAGAATCAGGAAAACTCAGAGAAATGCGTTGAGTTCTACTTCCCCTC
>NW_005871662.1:326413-337477 GCF_000147115.1 Myotis lucifugus
GTTGCCGTGGAGACGCGGAGGGGCAGGCCGCCGCCCTCCAGCCCCGGCGCACGCGGCCCACGACACGGCCACGTCCCGCCGCGAGAAGAAGGCGGAGCGAGCGTGTGAGGCGGGCGCGCGCAAGCTCCGCGACCGAACCCGGAGCCGCCCTGCGCGTCGGCGTCCGCGGCGGGTGGCCGCTGAGGTGAGGCCGGGCCGGGGGAGCGCGTTCCCGCCGGGCCGCCTCCCGCGCGCCGGGGGCCTGGGACCTCCGTCTGCCCGGGCGCGGCCCCCTCCGTGACCCCCGCGGCCCAGGCCGCTCTTTGCACCTCGACTCCCTGACCCCTGGCCCCGGCCGGGTCCGAGGGCCCGAACGCGACCTTGGGCCAGCCCTGCGCCCCCGGCCGCCCCGGTCTCGGCTCCGGTGCGGGCCGGTCCCGAGGCAGCGGAGCGGAGGGGTGGGTGGGGGACGGAGGCAGGAGCCGCACTTTAACTCCGCCCCGTCCCCCGAGCCCGCCGCCTGGGCTGCCAACTTCAGCGCCCCTGAAGTTGCGGGGGTGCCTGGGGTCCCCTGCGGTCGAGGCCGAGGAGAAAGGGGCGGGGCAGAGGGGGCGCCAGGAGCCGGAGGCCCTCGCAGCCCGGCCCGCCGCGCCCACGACGGGGCCCTTCACGGGCCAGCGCGCCGCACGTGAGCGGCTCCAGGAAGCCGGCGCGGCACCGCCGCCTGGCACCCCGGCACCGGGGAGGCGACCCCCCCAGAGGCTCGGGCGGGGCCCAGCCTGCCCAGGTTTCCGCGGCAGGAGCTGTTCCGGGGCCGGGCGCGGGGCCCTGGGGCCGTGGACTTGGTGAGGCCGAGCCTGGCTTCCGATTTCCCGAAGGGGACGTGGTGGCGAGGCCGCAGCCCTGTGACGAGGGGCGCGGTTCTGCTGGGGGCGCCCGTGGGCTTGGCTTTGCGGCTCAGCGCCTCTCCCCTCTCTGCCCCCAGCACGGAGCGCCGGGTCCCAGCCGCGCTGAATGCCATGAGTCGCTGAAAGGGAGCCTGGCTTTCCCGGTGAGCCCCCCGTCCCCCACCGCCCCCCTGCTCGGTCTCTTGCTCCCCCGCCTGCCCTTCCCGGGCTGATGGCAGCTCTGGGCCCTCGGGCTCGTGTCCCCCCTTTTCTGAGCCTTCAGGGCGCGAGAGGAAGAGAAAGGTGCAAACTACGTTCCTGGAGGGGACAGGGAGTGTGCAGCCCAGAGGGGAGGTCGGACAGGGGGCTGGTCACTCCCAAGGCAGCTGGGCAAGGGGACACAGCGCCCAGCCCAGAGCCGGGGCCTCCGAGATGCCCAGTGTGGGTGAAACGCGTGGGCCTTTCGGAAAGCCTGCCACCAGGGAGGACAGGGAAAGTGGGAAAGGAGGCATGAGGCTGCGGGCGCCCGCCCTCCGCCTGCATTGTGGTCCCGGTCTGTTTGGCACCTGTGTGGCCTCGGGCAAGTGTCTTCCTCTCTAACCACTGACGTCCTAAGCCGGCCCTGCCTTGTTCCGAGGATTAAGGAAGCAGCCTCGTTTTGACACGTAGACAATGCCTGGCATCTAGTTAAGTACTTCGTGGGCGATCCATCATCATCATCATCACCAGCACCATCAAAGAAAACGGAGGAGCAAAACTGACCCGGGGCCAGTTGAGCAGGACAGGGAATTGCGTCCAAAGGATGGCGCGGCTGTGGGGGCAGGACCCCGTGGGTGCGAACCCCAGTGGGAGACACCTCGGCGTCACGACACCAGGGGCTTCGACGTTCTGTGTGCATGTTGACTCCAAAGACAGTATTTCAGCCGAAGGTTTTGGCACAGAACCACAGGGAACCAGTTATTCCATAGAGCTAGGTTTCCCATTGGGTTCAAGTGTTGACGTTCAGCGTGCCCAAAACTTTTAAATTTTAAATATTTGGGGTCACATGCTTCCCTTCCTCTTTAAACAGTCTTCTCTGTGCTGTGATTCCCCTCCCACCCCCACCCAGGCCACTCAGTTCAAACATTCGGGTTAGACCTCTGCCCCCCCACCCCCCCAGGGGTGGCGGGCTGGGCCGTCTGCCTTGAAGGACTCACACACCAGCTTCTGTGGTGCCCCTGGGCCTGTTCCTGGATAGTTTGCTTCTCCTGTGTGTTTCCCCCCCTGAAATGAATGTCTTTATTGTTTGTATTATAGGAATAGGAGGAATGGGGGAGGCCAGTGGGGAGGAGGGAGAATTGTCAGATAAATGACAGACACACAAAAAGGAAAAAAGAGGCGGCCACACACACCCTCCCAAGATGCCTTTCTAGGAACTACCTGGTACGGGAGATCAGAACCATAAAAATTAAATTCTAAACACTTGGAGATGTTGGGGTGGGAAGGGACAGGGACCCCAGGTGTGGTCCGCCCCCTCCCCCCCCCCCCCCCCCAGGCCAGCACTCCTCCTCCATGGGATGAACCGCTCAGGCCAGGGATGAGTAACTGTTGCTTCTCCCTGTTGTGTGTCTCCACTTCCAGCAGCCTTTTCCTCCTCCTCCTCCTGGCGGTTTCTAATCTATGGGCTGAAAAAGTGGGCTGAAGCTTGTAAGCACTGGTGGCTCAAGCCTGGGAAGCGTAGCCTGGATTTTGGTTGTTTTGATCTGGTGTCCTCTGGTTCTGGATGGGTGAGCTTGCTGGATAGCAAGATTCCTCAGGCCAGATGTGCTTAGCAGAGGAGAATTTCCTAGGAGAGTCTCTTTCTGTGGCAAATCCCCCCCCCCCCCTCCTGTTTGTTCCTCGTGGTTTCCTTGTTTGTTAATAAGTGTTTGGCCCCTGGCACTTGCTTGTCCTCTCTGGCTGCGGTCCATGAGGCTTGGGGAGGCTGGGCAGGTAGTGTGGCCTAGCTGGGGGGAGGAAGAGGCCATGTGGGGGAAGGGCAGGCTGGCTGAGGTCTGGTCCATCTCAGACGGGGCTGGTCAGGGCTGGGAGTATGTCCCTGGCTGACTCACTCTTGGGCCCTCTATGACTCAGTCTCCCCAGTATGACCAAGGCTGCCAGCTGACAGGCACAGCAGCCCCCAGAGCCTCAGTGATTGTGGTTAAGAAATAAGGAGGCTTGTGGCTTCAGTCATCCTTTGTAGCTCCCTTCTAGGTCACTCCATGTGTAAACACCTCTGGCCACTCCTCCTCCTGGGTCAGAGCACCCAAGGCAGGGCTGGGGTTGGGCCAGAACCGGCTGGCGGGCAGGTGGGCACTCTGGTCAGAGCAGGCTACCAGCCTCTCTCTCCTGTCTCCTTTGCAGCTGCCTTGGGGTGCGGCGTCGGGAGCACAGAGCCATGTCGGACCTGCTACTGCTGGGCCTCATCGGGGGCCTGGCGCTGCTGCTGCTGCTGACTCTGCTGGCCTTCGCCAGGTACTCAGGGCTGCTGGCTGGGGTGGCGGTGAGTGCCGGCTCACCCCCCTTCCGCAATGTCACCGTGGCCTACAAGTTCCACGTGGGGCCCTACAGCGAGACAGGCCGGCTTTTCACGGAGAGCTGCAGTGTCTGCCCCAGGCTCCGCTCCATCGCCGTCTACTATGACAACCCGCACATGGTAAGGAGCCTTCTGGGCCCCGACTGGACTTCTGCCCCGTGGACGGGCATGGGGCAGGGCTTGTTGGGGGAGGGGCATTTTAGTGTCTAAGGAAGTGGTGGGAAAATCTTTGAGTTGGCCTTGCAAACCCCTCCTCTCTGAGCTCAAAGCTCCCTCCAGATTTAACCTGGACTTCTGTTCCCTCCTAGGAGTGTGTGCTGGTTTCCTCTTGCCCAGGTCCCGTTCCCCTGGCTCATGGCTACCTATGGGCCTCGGAGTGCAGGGGACATCCCACTAGGAGGCCCTAGCCAGGCTTTCGTCCGCTGCCTCCTCCTCTTGTTGTCCCTCCTTCTTTCACCCCCATGTGCGGCCAGTGCTCTAAGGCCAGGCCTTTCAGATCCTGCCCTCGGTTTGGGGTCATTTTGTGGTATTTCTGTGCCTTCCCTTTTTCAGCTCTCCTGCTGTGGCGGCAGGTTCTCAAGGCCTGAGGGGGTAGGCTCTGGGCCTGGGACTTGGAATCCCACCCCCCACCCTGCGTCATTCTGGCGACCCCTGACCTGTTTATAAGGCATCGCTTTGGATGTCAAGCTGCCTGGTTTGGAGAGGGCCTTGGGGGCAAGTGGAGCCAAGTGAGCTGCCCAGAATGTCTAAGATGCTGGGGTCAGAGACTAAGCCGGCATCACTGGCACCCTGTGGGCGTCCAGCTGTACGTACAGCCTGCGGTGAGTCAGGGCTCACCAATGTGGCCTCCTGCAATGCAGGGGCGGTGCCACAGCTGCATGGGCTGGCACCCCTGCGAAGGGCTCTTCAGCCTCCAGCTCTGAGCCTCGGCAAACCAGGCATTTGGAATCCCCGGCTCTGGTTTCCTTGCCTGGAGAGCTCACGTGGGCAAGGCCCACAGCCTACCCATTGTCTCCTGACCAGGCCTCACTGGGGCATTCAGTCAAAACAAGGGTGTGCTGGCTCTCTCTGTGCCTGCTTCTGCTCTACACCCGCACCCTGGAGATGAGCAGATGTGGCCCCGCCCTCAGGAAGCTTCATGCGGTTGGCGAGACAGGTTCACACAAATGAATCTCCAACAAGGCACGGTGCTCGGTGCCCACAGAGCTTAGAGCTGTGGGTTTGGAGGAGGGTGCCTCACGTCTGCCAGGGAGGCTCAGAGAGGTGCTAGATTTCAGCTGGGCCTTCTGCCCGAGTGGGATTTTGCTCTGCCAGGAAGGGCCTCGTGGCTAAGGGAACCGCAGCAGCCAGGGCCTGCAGACACAGGTGACCGGGGAGTGTGGCAGGACCCAGCCAGGGAGTGGAGAAAGGGGCAGAAGGGTTGATGGGCCAGGCAGTGGGAGGAAGGAAAGGTGCAGCACAGTTTGCCATCTGCGATTTAGGAAGCTACTGGGTGGCAGGTGGAGGAAGGAAGGAGATGAGGCAGAGAGGCCATGGAGGATATTGGGCTGGGCTCTGGTGAGGGGTGACATAACCTGGTTGAGGGGTGAGTAGACATTAAGGTTTTGAGGTCACACACCTGGGTGATGGCAGTAAGTGGGAGTCGAAAGCACTGGGACCCAAGTGAGATGGGGCAGGCCCGTGGAAAGCTCCTGGGCAGGGTGCCCGGCCTCCACCGCTGCAGCGGTCTCTTGTGTAAGTCCCTGCCCCTTCCACACCTGGCCCAGTCGGCCTCTGTAAGGCCTCGGTGGGAGGGAGGCGCATCCTGTGGCTTCCCACCTGTTCCCGAAGCAGCACTTTGCCTCGGGTTGGAGGGGCTCATTCCAGGAGGGGGCGTGGCTGAGGCAGCAGGTTACCTGGGGTCTGTGCTGGAGGCTGGTCCAGGGAAAAGAGATAGAACCCTGGCACGTGGCACTCTCCATATAGCCTCCTGACCCAGCCACTGCTTCCACCACAGCCCACCATACAGCTGTCCTGGAAGCGTGGTAGACCCTGTGGGCCACCAGGGTTAGTGGGTGCAGCCTGACTTGGGTGCCAGTTTGGGGACCATGGCCTGGGAATATCGCCTGGGTAGATAGCCTCGAGGCCAGCATTTCAGGATTCTGGTTCCGTCTCTTCACTGTCCTGCTGTGTGATCTTGGGCTTTTCATCACCTCTCTGAGTCTCCATTTCCTCATCTGCAGAGGAGTGTTAAAATACCTGCCTTCATAGTTAGGCTGGCAAGGGATAAATTAAGTGGCATAGGTGAGGCATTCACCCCAGCCCCTGGCCCTCAACAGATATTTCACAGCAATAATAAAAAAGGGTGGAAAAGACACTCATGCTAATGAGGTGTGCTGAGCGGTTAGGCTGAGTCCTGGTGATCCAGGCCAGAGGATGAACGTATAGGTCAGAGTGGCCCCTCTGGTCCTGTCCCCCCCAGGCCTGGGTCACTCTAGGGTACCTGCATCCCCATTCAGAGTTGGGTCACATCCTGACACCTGGATGTGTCAGGGATGCTTAGTCCTCACCTACTCGGGGAGCTGGCAGAGATCCCAGAAGCTTCAGGGAACCCCAGACCTCTGAGAGTTCATGGCTGTCTGTGGGACCTGAGGCCACAGGGTCCACGCTGCTGATGCCGTAGAGGAGACTGCAGAGGAGGTGGCAGGAGTTGAGGCACTTCTCTCACTCAGGTCACTCATACTTTTTTGCTTCTAACCAACAAATATTGTGCCACTCTGCTGGGCACGGGGGCACTATGGGGACTAAGGAGCCCTGCCCTCAGACCCTCTCAGTGGAGGGGGTCAGGGGAGCCTGGACGAGAGGCCCCATCCGGTCCTAAGGGAGCCTAGGAATCCAAGCTTTCTGCTCCCAGGCTGCCCGCCCCCCGCCCCCAGCAGTGGCCAGCGTGGGGCCCTGCATATTGTGGTTCAGGGAAGGAAGGGATGGGCTGTCGGCTGAGCTGTTTGAGTGTCCCATCCCCTCTTTCTCCCTCCCCAGCTCAGCCCAGCGGGAGCCAGACCAGCTTCTCTGTGAACGTGGGGAGGAAGGGAGACTGTTTCAGGCTCTGACAGTCAGTCGGGCAGTGAGTGACCCGCTGAGAGGTGGCCACCTGCCTGAGCCCTGACAGCTGCCCACCCCCTAAGCCACTGACAGCTCCCTAGCCACGCCCCTTCCAGGCCTCAGCTGGTCACGGGGAGGCTGGTCTGGCTATAGGTCCAGGAAGTAACAGGAAAGGGCACCGTCAAGGCGAGATCATGGCGATTGCTGCAGACACATTCATATCAGAGGCTGCTGGAGCATGTGTATCCTAGAGATCGGCAGGTAGGTAGGTTAATGTATGCATATCAGTCAGCCTGTATCCTGGAGTTTCAGGTGGGAAGAGCTGCAAGGTCTGAGCCAGTGGTTCTTATGGGCAGGAGGAAGGATATTCTGTTCTCCATCCCTGAGGGTCTTGGTGGAGGTCGGGGGAGGAAAGAGGGAGCACATGGCAGGAAGTGGGCAGACCCTGGCAGTCTCCTAGATGGCCCTCTCCTTTCTGGGGAGCCTTGGTGTAGGGGAGGGGAATGGAGCTGGGAGGCCCTCGAGAACCTCACTTGATCCTGCCCATCTCTGACCCGTGGACAGGCCCTAGTAGCTGGGCTGCTGTCACTGTGGCCATGGGTCTGTCCTGTCTGCCAGCCTGGCCCTCCAGTCCACCTCCTGCCCCACCCTTTGCTGCTGTCACCTTCACTGCTATGTTTGGGGTTTAAGCAACCTGCCCGCTGCCCTTGGGGGAGCCTGGCTGAGGCAGGTGGGGCGGCTGGTTCAGTACCTGACCAAGGCCTGGGAGGGGTGCTTGCCCTTGCCCCGGGCATGGAGTGGGTGGGGGAACTGGTTGCGCTTGGGTTCTGCCTTCAGTAGCTAGACTGCCACTGAAGGTCCTTCTCCCGGGCCACTGAGAGTCAGCCTGGTCTCCGGGTCTGCAGGGGCTGAGGCTGGCAGAGCTTCTGAGTGGGGGGTGGGGGGTGGAGGGAGGAGGGGGCACCGAGGTCACATGGAGCCTGGAAAGGTGTGAGGGAGTGGGATTTCCCAGGTTTGACCCCTCACCAAGGGTAGTGGGAATGTGGGTTGGGCTGGCGTTTCCTGAGGCTCAGGCCATGCCCTACCAGGTACCCTGCGAGGATTTTCTTCAGATGGAGTCAGGCCTTTGCTCCGCTGCGGGTTAACGATGTGGGCAGCCCTGGGAGGGCAGCAGAGCTGCCTTTGGAAGGGGGAGAGGCAAGGTACAGCAGGCGCGGACTTGGGGCTTGTCCTCTTGGGTCTGAATCAAGGCTTCCCCGCTGCCAGCTGTGCTGGGTGAGCCTCTGGGTCTCTGAGAATCCCTGCCTCAGGGTGGCTGTTTCTAGGGGCTAAATAAGAAGGACAAGGCCTGTCCGCAGCCCTCATAGGTGCCTAGCACTCCTGGAACCCGCCCCTGCCTCTGAGGGCCGGTGCCTCTGGACTTTGTACTTCCCTCTGGCCTTGCCCTCTGCAGGCCGCCTGGGCATGTGAGGAGGCGCAGCGCAGGGCGAAGCCATCCCTAGCCTGGGCCTGTTCCTCAGGCTCCCCAGTGGCTGTGGCTTGTTGGCACAGGCCTGGAGCTGGTCTGCCTGAGTTCGAATCCTGACTCTATCGCTGCCTGGCTGTGTGACCTCTGCTGAATAGCTTTGCTCTCCGGGTCTCAGAAACAGCGTTGGTAACAGTGTCTACTGCACAGTGCTGTTTATTTTATTTTATTTTTATATATTTTTATTGATTTCAGAGACAAAGGGAGAGGGAGAGATGGAAACATCAATGATGAGAATCATGGATAGGCTGCCTCCTGCACGCCCCCTACTGGGGATCGAGCCCACAACCCGGGCATGTGCCCTTGACTAGAATTGAACCTGGGACCCTTCAGTCTGCAGGCCGATGCTCTATCCACTGAGCAACACTGGCTAGGGCAACACAGTGCTGTTTATTTTTTTTTAAATGTATTTCTTTATTGATTTCAGAGAGGAAGAGAGAAGGAGAGAGAGATAGAAACATCAATGATGAGAGAGAATCATTGATCGGCTGCCTCCTGCATACCTCCTACTGGGGATCGAGCCCGCAACCCAGGCATGTGCCCTTGGCCAGAATTGAACCTGGGACCCTTCAGTCCGCAGGCTGACGCTCTGTCCACTAAGCCAAGCTGGCCAGGGCAACACAGTGCTGTTTAGATAAGGAGCTGATGCGTGGAAGACAGCAACTGGGCGGGTGGTGAGCACCTTGTCAGGTACACCTGGTGTTAGGATTATGCTTGGGGGTGAACAATGCCCTGGAAGACTTCTAGGTGGGAGTTCCCAGAAAGCACCTGGATCCCACTCTGGAGATGGGCATCCTGCTGACTCCACTCCCCTCGGCCTGAAGTATAGGTCCTCTCCTCTGGCCCGAGGGTTGGCGTTGCCCAGGTCCTTCCTGACTAGTGCCCAGGGAGGTGGGACCTGCGGGGCTTGGTGTGTTGGCCTGTAGGACTCAGGAGGGTAAGTGAGTCCACAGCTCAGCCTCCAGCCATGGGCAGGTGCGGCTGCTCTGTTCCGCTGGGGGCACCCGGGCAAGTGAAGGGCCCTGCTCCTGCTCTTCCTACCTGGGGCAGCTCTGGGCCGGGCCGGCTAGCCAGGGAGGAGTCAGGCAGCCCTCTGGGCCTGCGAATGGCAGGCAGTGAGGTTATGCAGGTGTGGGCCTGGGCCTGGGTTTGGTCTGAGCCAGAGGACATCATTTTCCTTCCTGGTTCTTGGGAGATAATCGATCTTGTCCAGTTTCCAGCACAGTGAGGTCTCTAGGGAGCCTCTTTTCATTCTCGCCTCTCAGGGTCCTGTGAGGCCTCTCCAGAAGGGGCAGTGGGGCCAGCTGGGACCTGGAAGCTTTAGGTTTCAGGCAGGACCCCCTTGCCTCATCTCACATACTAGGACTCGGGGGGCCTCACAGCCCAGAGGAGAGCCTCTGCTAGTCTTGCTTTCAGGGCAGATTCCGAATGGGCCTACCTTCACCCAAAGTGCTGGGTCCCACTGCCCTGTATCCCTCTCCCTAGTGTGCTCCTTGCTGGTGCTAGTTGTGGCCCAGCTCTTCTTCTGGGCACAGGTACCCAGAGAAATGACTGGGACAGGGAGGAAGGGTGCAGGCAGGTGGGATTGGCAAGCCCAGGCTCCCTCAGGTGGGTGGGGTTTCTCTCCATCAGGACATTCCCACCTTCTCAGCCCTTTACCACCTCAGTGGCCATACCCCTGGAGGCGGGCCTGGCTTGCCTGGGAGCCCAGGGAGCCCCCCTGCTCTGAGACCAGCCCTGCCACTTCCCAGCTTGTCTTAGGGCCTGTCTCACCTCCTTGCTGGTGCCGGTTCAGCTTCCTCCCAGACCCAGCTCAGTCTGGGGCTCCTTAGCAGGAGGTGAGCTTGCTGAATAGCATCTGAGTCACTGGCCAGGGCAGGGGAGGGGCAGCAAGTGTCCTCGCTGGTGGAATTGAGGGGATGCTCAGGCAGGAAGGGAGCACCTGTGCCCCAGACACCTCCAGGATTTCAGGAGCCTCGTCTCCTTACCGGCTGCTTTACTGACCTGTGAGAGGAGTTCCTCCTTTTTCTTTTCTTTTTTGAAGAAATATTTTTATTGATTTCAGAGAGGAAGAGAGAGGGAGAGATAGAGACATCAATGATGAGAGAGAATCATTGATCAGCTGCCTCCTGCACACCCCCTACTGGGGATCGAGCCCGCAACCCGGGCATGTGCCCTTGACCAGAATTGAACCTGGGACCCTTCAGTCCGCAGGCCGACGCTCCATCCACTGAGCCACACCAGCTGGGGCCCTCACAGGCATCTGGGATCAGAGGAGGGACTGCTGGGCGGGAGCAATGGAAGGCTTTGAGGAGGAGAGTTGAGCTAAAGGGTGAGCAGCAGTTTCTCAGGAGAAGGGACTCTGGAGTAGGACGAGGAAGGACATTCCAGGCAGAGGAAGTCGCTTACGCGGAGGCAGGAAGCACGGGAGGGCACGGCTTGTTTAGGGAGTTGCAGATGCTAGGGCTGTGTGGGCCTGTGCGGGGGAGGGTGCGAGAGGAGGCTGGCAGGCGAGCTGGGCCGGAGCCTGGGTTTGTCCCTCCTGCTACTCAGACATGCAGTGGGCTCCTGCCCAACTGGGTTCTGGGCCCTGAGGGCACCTCGGGATGCAGAAATGGTGCCAGTGAGTGTGCGGGCAATTCTGGGCATGTTGTGTGGGCCACTGAGATGGCCTTGCACGCCGGGCTCGGGTTTCATCCTGGAGGGGAATGGGGAACCGTGAGCGTCTAGCTGAGCGGATTGTCACAGATGTTCTGGTGCCTTTGGGGACCGAGGAGGATGCTGAGCTGCTGAAGTGATCCCAGGAAAGACCTAGGTCCCAAACCCAGGCGGTCCAGGGGTTGCGAGAGATGAAGTGACCTCCTGTCCACATGTCCATGTAACTTACATTGGATCTTTCTTTTGTCCCGCTAGGCTGCTAGGGTCAGGGACGGGAAGGTGGCTTTGCAGCAGGCACTGACCCTGCCGAACCTCCAGTCTTTCCGGCCTGCCTCGTCTTAGGGTGTGAAGTGGGGCCGTGGCACCATCTAGAGACAAGA
>NW_005871662.1:340989-343953 GCF_000147115.1 Myotis lucifugus
ACAGGGAGGTGTGGCCCAGGTGCTGTGCTGGGTTCTGGAGGCCTGACCTGGTGTCTTGGGGAACAAAGCCAGGTGGCAGATGAGGAAGGGGCTGGCTCTGCTTTTGGTCTCAGCCCGCAGTGGACAGGGTGGTCCTGTGTCTCTCAGCCCCGGAGACAGAAGAGAATAGAAGGCTCCCTCCCACGCCTGCCCGCATCCCGCTGCTCTGGGACCAGGGAAAGGAGGCTGCTAATGAGACTCTGGCTCTTCTGACTCTCAACCCTGACAGCTGGCTGCCTTTAAGCGTGTGCGCACGAGTGTGTGTGTGAGAGAGAGAGAGAGAGAGAGAGAGAGAGAGAGAGAGAGAGAGGAGAGAGAGCGCGCGCACATGCGCACGCCCTTCTTGTTCTCTGCCTCTCTGACTTCTCTCTGGATCTAAAGCTGGGTCATGGAGGTGCTTCACGTGGAATGGCAGGAGCTTCTGTTTCAGGAGGAGGCAGGGTGGCGGGGAAGGTCTCAGAAGCCCTGGCTGTCGCAGGGGGGCGAGCCTGGGGCAGGACTGGTCCCGTGGGACAGCGAGGGCCCTGGGGGTCACTGTGAGGAGCCCAGAGAGAATCATTCGTCAGGTCTCGGGGGTTCTGGGAGGATGGCTGGATCGCAGCTTTGTGGTCCGTGTGGCAGCCCTGGCTCTCCAGCCGCCTTCCCCAGCCCAGCAGCCCGGCAGGCTAAGCTGGAGGGGCTGGAGGGGCTGGAGGGGCTGGGGCACAGCCTTTCCTCATGGAAACCACTGGGGCCTCGGCTGAGCGCTGTGGGCAGCGTGACTGCCAGTCTGCGGAAGATGCCCAGCTTTGTCAGGCTGCTCATCCACTGAAGGCTGGGGAGGTGCCCTCCCGGGCGGGGGAGAGCACTCCCTGACAGTGGGAGGGGATCTCTTAGCTGTAAGAGGGGCTGGGCCTCCTTGAAATTGCAAGGCCACAGAGGAAATGCGGCCCAGGTGTCAGCCCAGACACTGGAAAAAGCCCCCAGGTTCACCGCAGGGTGGAACCGTCTTCACGAGAAGGTCAGGCACATGGAGCAGGACGAGCGGCCTGGACCCGTGTGGGAGTGTGTGGGAGAGGTCCCTGAGCCCTGGCCTGGCTCAGGCCATTGTCCGAGGGGAGGCTGGTTGGCCGGGAAGTCGGCAGGCCCTGGAGGTCAGACACTGGCTCTTTCTCCGTAGAATCGGAGAGGAACTGGAGAGTGCAGTAAGCCGGCCGACAGACCTCCTTTGCATATTAGGTTTTCAGTTGAGCAATAAGCCACTTACCCAACACCTCCAACATGCTACCAACTTTGCTCAGCTCTTTATATGCCTCGTCCTAGTTTAGCATGCACCCAGCAAGATGCTCAGTAACTGCTGTTAAATGAATAACAAAAGAGGGACAGCTGGGTTGATGGGCTGTCCTGCCACGGCTTGAAAGTGGGCAGGGACCCCAGACCACAGTTCTCAGCCTGCTCTGGGGAGCCTAGAGGCTGTGCTGAGGTGCCCCTCGGCTGGACCCGGGAGGAGGGAGTAGCTCTGCCCCTGGGTATTCAGGCCAGATGACCTTGGGAGCTTCTGTTTGGAGGGTAAGTGACTGCACTGGGGTGTCAAGAGGGCTTCCCTTATTCAAAATAAAACGTGGAGCCCTTCCACATTAGCTCAGCAAAGGTGGCAGATGTGGAGAGAGGTGACCCCAAAGCTTACTCCCATTGGGGCTTCCTCACCTGGATGCCCACTGCCAGGGCCGTGCTGCTCCCCACGGGGTTCTGGCCCGTGGTCTGGGAGGCGGTGGGAGCCAGAGCAAAGGGCAGGCACCACAAAGGGAGGCGTGGCAGCGGACACGGCCCAGAGAGCGGCTGCTGCAGGTGCCTTGTGGGCCTCATGTCCCACCCTGAGGGAGGCGGAGGCAGCTCTGTTCCCAGGCTCCCTCACTGCAGCTCCAGGGCCAGCTCCCCTGCTGGTGCTGCCACCTGCGAATCGGCCTGCCCAGCCCAGAGAGGAGGGCACTCGGCAGCGCCAGGGCCTGGGGCCGAGTGACGAGCCCGACTCTTTCTCCCCAGAGCCCCCAGCCACAGGCTTAGCCCTGCCTCGCAGGAGTGGATGGGGAAGGGCGGTGGCTTCCAGGGAACACCAAAGCAGCCTTGGGGGTGGGGGTGGCATTGGGGCTGAGCCTTGAAGGACAGGTAGCGTTCTCCAGCTGGAAGGCAGGTCGGGCAGAGGCGCTGACATGGGATGGCTTGTGCACCCGCTGTGGCTTGAGTCGGGAGGAGCAAGAGTCTGGGCCCAGGAGGTGAGGCTGGGTGGCGCCTGGGCGTCTGAGCAGATGAGCCTCAGGAACAGGACTGACCCGGGAAGGTGGGGAGGAGGAGCCAGAGGCCACAGCCGCGCTCTGAACGAGGGTAAGAAGTTAGCTGAGAGGAGCAGACTCTCTACTCCCAGACACCCCCACACCAGGAGGAGACCCCCTGCCCTGTCCCTGGACGTTGAGATGTGGGGGGACCCACAGGAGGCCAGGCCTCTCAGGCTCTGTCAGCCTAGGCCTGGAGCTTGCTCCCCAGCCTCTCTGGCTTCGCCCCTCCCCACTCCCCTACCCCAGGACAGAAAGCACAAAGCCAGCCTTTGCTGGGGCGGGCGTGGGAGCTACCACTCTCAAAATACCAGCTCGGGTATGTGCGCTTGGCAGCCCTGCAGGACCCTGGGGGCTGAGGCTCGTCTGGGTGTGCTGTGGGCTGGGCAGTTACCAATCCCAGGCAGCCTCTCCCGGCAGATGGCCTTAGGAAAAAGGCTCGTCTCCAGAAGGCTCGGGATTCCGGGGGGAGGCTGGGCTGGCCCTCCGAGCAGCTCTGCCCTTCAGAGAGCCCTCGGGTCAGGAGAGCCCGCTGTCTGCTGAGGGTCAGGAGGGCCTCCTGCGAGGCTCCCGAGGGCCAGTGTCAGAGTGCCGCCTGAGATGAGACTTCAGGGCC
>NW_005871662.1:344247-365377 GCF_000147115.1 Myotis lucifugus
CCACTCACCCACCTGTCCTTGCTCTCTGGCACTTTCTGGTTCCTCTGGCTCCCAGGTGCTTGGCTTCACGGCTCCATCTGCCCATCTGCACCGAGCAGCCTTCCTGCTGCTGGGTAATCAGTCAGCAGCGTTCTGTGGGCTTGTCTGGGCGGGGCGGGCCCAGGTCCTTGACTGCACAGGCCCGCCCCAGCAGCTGTCAGCTGTCCGGGGGGGCTGTGGGCCTGCCCTGGCTCCCCTCGCACCTTTGGAAGAGAGAGTGGTGGGGTCCCAGGACTGCGCCCCCAGCTCCCTATGGGGCTCTCCCCCACATGCTCCCCAGCCCTCTGGTCCTGCTCCACACAGGCCCAGGGAAGCCAGAGCAGGGCTGAGATGCGGGGCCTGGGGATGGCTTCCCAGCCACCCAGGCTCTGGGGTGCTTAAGGGCTGGAGTCCCCTGCGCCTACTCAGCGAATCACCCTCCCCTGCTCCTCGGTGCCCCAGCCCACCCTGGTCTCTATCGCCCCTGAGGCCCTCCTCGTGGCCCTGGGTGCAGGAATATGAGCAGAGGTGTAAATTGCATGGCACGCTGCCGGCTCTGAGGTGAAAATGAAAAGTCTCAGGCAGTGGCAGCAGTAGGCACAGCGAGCGCCCCACTCCCTCACGCTCCCCTTTCTCAGTCTTCCCAGGCTCCAGGTTACCGGGGCTAGCGCGTCCCAAGCGCCTTCAGCTCTTACTTCCATTATATTTTCCGTCTGGCTGATGCACAGGAAAGGCTGTGCTTTTGTGAACTTAGTGGCCTTGATGTTTGTGGTAGTGTCTCCATTGATTCTTCTGGGGTTTTTCAAGTATACAGTTGCCTTATCTGTAAGTAATGGTATTTTACTCATCTTTCCCAACTCCTCACTTCTTTTGAGATCCTTTGTTTCGATCTCTTTATCTTACAGTTGGGGGATTGATCCAGAGAGAAGCCACCCATCTGTCAGGAGCTAGGCCAAGGCTCAGGCTCCTGCTACCGTCTAGTCTCGACCCCTTCCTGCCCTCTCTCTGCCCTCCTTGGCAGCACTCCTGTCTCCTTTGCTTGTCATTTTCAGAGCCTTGGGCCCTCCTGCTGCAGAGGGGAGGGAGCTCACCAGCGCTTCTCACGTTCTCCCTGCTGTCATGGCCGGCCCCACGTACAGGTTGAGGTTCTTGGCCAGAGGCTGCTGGGAGGCCCGGTGGGGATGAGAGGGAGTCAGGGAGGGGGAAGTTGACAGAAGTTCCCGGGCAGAATAATAACAACGTGCCACCTTCCAGCAGCAGCCCTGCTACGCCTCCCCCCTCCCCCCTCCCCCCTTGCTTTGCATCACTTTGCATGTGAGATACAGACCAGCTGCCTAAGGGGCCTCCAGGGCCGGAGCCCCCACTTGCAGGGACCGCTGCGTGCAGGCGGGTGCACGTCGGTGTCTGTGTAATTAAAAATGAGCATGCCTCACTTCACCCAGTGCGGAGATGCCACCACCTCAGGTGCGATGCAGCAGCTGTGCGCTGGCTGTGTGGCTGCCCAGCCTGGTGTGGAGGGGCGGTAGGACTGGGCAGCTCAGGATGAACAGGGAGGGCCAGGGCCCTCACCCCGTTGAGGCCGGTGGTCAGGGGCTGTGGTTGTCTGGAGGCGGAAGGAGCTGACCTCATCCCCTCCTGGGTCTAGAGCTCATGTAGGAGATGTGTGACCCAGTCCTGGGCCTGCACCCAATGTCTCGTCCTTTGGGGGATTTGAGGTCACTTAGCTCTGAGCAGACTTAGCTTCTAGGTTACCTGGGGGTGGCATCTACCCTCACCTACCCCCACCCTAGCTGAAGTAGACCATCAGATGAGGGTAATTCAGGTAGTTCTCTCTCCCCTCCACCCTCCCTCCCCTAATTCCGTAAGAACTTCAGGGGAGGCACTGTGGGGCCTGTGGGAAACCTTGGCCAGCATGCCAGGTTAGCCCCTTCGCAGGAGCCCTATGCTGCGTGGGCTGAATGCTTGCCCCCAACTCGGACGTGAGCACCTCCTGAGGCAAGGAAGTGTGGTGTGTCCCCAAGGTAGCTGGGCAGTGGCACTGTGGTGGCCTGGGTGCCCTGCTCCTTCCCTGTCTGCCAGCGCTCCTGGTGAGGGAGCCGGTGTGAGTGCAGGGGTGGGGGGTGGGAAGTGAGGTCTCCCGGAAACCCCCCTGTGTCCCAGGCCCCCCTTTGTCTCTGCTTGTGGGAAGTCCAGGAGGGAAGGAACCTTGGAGGTGAGTCTCAGGGACCAGAGCGCCTGCGTCGTGTCCAGGAGCTCCTGCTGGCGCCTGGGCCTGCTTGGCTGACTGTTCTCTGTCAGCTGGGGCGCACCCTGCCAGCCTGCATCTCTCCCACCTTGGAGGGCCCCGTGGTCCCCTTGAGACTGTGTGTGGGAGTGGGTTGCCCTGGGTGGTGGCCTCATCAGATGTCCCAGTGACGCGTCCTCAAGCCTCTGGCTGTCTGGCTGTGGGCAGGGGTGCCCGGGCCGGGAGGACTTCAGGCCCCTTCCCCAGCAGTACCAGCCAGCGTGGCCCTGACCTCGTGTCCTTGGCTCTTGGCAGTCTGCTCTCCCAGGGCTCCCAGGGGCTGGCTGAGGGGGAGGCAGCTGCCCTTCCTTCCTTCACTGGTTTCCTATAGTCACCAGCTCGTGGACATGCTGCCTGGGCCACAGCTCCTGCTGAGCAGCGAGGACCTGAGAGTGGCCCCTCTTCCCTCAGAGGCCGGGAGGGAAAGGCCTGGTCCCCTGCCTGATCACTTAGGGACGGGGCCTGTGGCTAGTCCTGTCCTGCACCCTCCATCCCCAGCCACCACTGGACTCACTGCTGCTCAGTGGACAGAGAGGCTGCGGGGACATTGCTAAGCCCGACCCTTGCCTGTGGGCCTGGGCTGGAAGTTTGTGCCTTTGCCTTCCTCAAGCCCCTGCGTCTGAATTTTGACAGGCCCAGCATGTGCTAAAATGACTTGGGGCTGAGCTGTCAATGAGGTTTCAATGAGCTTCGCACCTTCTGCCAACAGGGAGTGCCAGGGGTCTCCAGGTGGTGGCTGTGCTTGGGTATGAGGCTGCCCCTCCAGAGGCCTGGGGCAGGCTTGGGCAGTTGGTGCTTCCTGCATGGGATGCTGTGAGGAGGGAGGGCTGGGCAGGGAAGGAGGGGCTGTGTAGCCAGGCCACAGTTTTCTCTCCCTCCTCTGTCTCCCTTGTTCGTCTGTTCTCCCCAATGGCTTTGAGATGAAGGCGACGGCAAGGATGGAGGATGCAGTCTCCATGGCAACAGGGCTGTCCACAGCCAGGCAACTTCAGAGCCCGGCTCTCTGGCGGAGGCAGATGCGCAGAGCAGCCACAGAGCTGCCTCCTGCCTGCCAATGAGGGGGCTGGCAGAGCAGGTGGCAAAGGTGGCTGCCTGGCGCTGCCCACCCTGGTGCCCAGCTTAGAAAGGAGGGTAGGAAGAGCACTCTTCCCTCTTAACATCCCCGTTACTTCCTGAAGGGACGCTAAGTAGGCTCGAGTGTAGGCAGGGGTAGAGCTCCACTATCCTTGGAGTTTCTGGGTGAGCACAGGCTCTGGTTCCAGGGGCATCCCCCAAAGCCAGCTGTCTACAGCCCCTTAGAGACGGGCCACCAGGTGACTGATGGCCACTAAGGCATTTCCCTGTGGACCCTTTGAAGGCCCAGAGCATGGGGCTGCTGGTGAAGGCCATGACCTGATTGGGTCCGGGGGCCCTTTTTTCTTTGCTTCCCTCTGGCTACCAGGAAGGGACCGGGACCTTCTTCAGGAGCCACCCTGGCCTTGGTGACGGCCCATTTCACCGAGAGGGGCTCAGGTTTGGCAGATGCCCCCCAAGTGCTGGCATTGGAAGGGTCCCAAAGCCTGGTCGCTCCTGCTGCCTGAAGTGCCCTTGCTCAGCCTCCTCCTGGGGGCCAGGGCAGTGAGTGTGTGGGCGGGTGGAGAAGCGAGGCAGCCATCCGTGTACTCAGAGATGGGAGGAGCTCGGGGCATGGCCCGTGAGATGGCCCAGAGAGCACCCAGGTTGGCAGAAAAGATTGGCTCAAACTATTAAAAATAATGACTTTCCTTCACTGACCCTGGAGGAGTGAGGGCTCGGCTGTCCCACTCTGCGTCTGAGCAGGGGACGCAGGACACAGGCCTCCCCGGCACTTTCAGCCTCACTCCCCCTCTCTCTCTCCTCTTCATGTGCTTTAGCTGGAGGGGGCTCCTCAGCCTGGGCTCGGCCAGCAGGCGGACAAGTGGAGTCCTGGAGTGGCTTCTGCCCGCCGGCCGCCGGGTCTCTCATTACTGCTGAGTGGAAGGCTCATTTCAGAGCTCGTGGTGAGAGCCGGCAGGCGCTATAAATAGCCATGTTGTGAAGGCTGGTGGGGAGCAGTGGCAGGGCAGGAGCCTCCGGTCATCTCAGTGGTGATGGTGCTCCATCGCAGGGAGGGGCGGGCTCAGGAGCAGATGCACTTGGCCCTGTCCTGGTTTCCCGCCTCAGGGCACTCGGGCATCTGTCTGTGCCCCTTCCACCCACACCGAGGGACGGACGGGGAGCCTAGGGCCTGGGTCCAGGCAGAGGGGAGGGGAGTGCCTGTCTCAGAACATGGGTCCCACTGGGGAGCTGGAGTAATGTCCGGTGTTAGATCTACTTGTCCTGCCTGCCTCTCCAGCCTAGGGTCTGGCTCCTCCCCCTCGGCTAAAACTCTGAGCCCGGGAGCAGGAAGGTCTGGGAGCCACCACAGCTACAGTCTCGGGCTGGCATGGACCTGGACTTGCAGGGCAACGGGACTGGAAGAGGGGCTTAGGCTCAGCTGGCCTGGAGCCCTGTCCGGGATTTGTCAGTAACACGTCTGTAAGGACAGGGCACTGGCCTCTCCTGGTCTCTGTGGGTCAGTCACTATTGTCCAGGGTGGGGAGGAGGTCAGGGCAGGGGGTCCTGGGAGAGACAGTCTGGCAAGTCAGAGCTTGGCTTGGCTTGGGTGCCGCAGGCCATGGTTCGTGGGCCCCTGTGTGGTGGTGTGAGGCGCGAGGCTGCGTGGCTGCGAGACCAGGGTTTCTGGTACGGCCTCTGGTCCCAGCCCTGCACTCAGGATTCAGTGACAGGCTCCTGGGCTCTCTGAGCACTTGTCCAGGGTATTGTCCCAAGGACTCCTGGGTCCTTGGACCACTGCCCCCCGAGTGTGGGGTTGGGAACTTGAGGGAGATTGGGGCCCGAGGCAGAGCAGCCACTCAGGGACAAGAGGCCGTGCCGGGCTCACTCCTCTGTCCCTCTCTGGCAGGAGCGGAAGCTGTGTGCCCACCCTCGGCTGGAGATCTACCAGCAAGACCAGATCTATTTCATGTGCCCGCTGGCCCGGCAGGGAGACTTCTATGTGCCTGAGGTGAAGGAGACAGAGCGGAAAGGCCGGGGGCCTGCGGAGGCCAGTGATGCCCAGATGGATGGCACAGGTACAAGGGCAGGGGAGCGAGGTGGGCCTGCCTGGAGCCCTACTCTGGGCACGTGGGCTGCCTGTGGGTGTCCAGGTGAGGCTTGGCCGAGGTGGAAGAAGACCTGCCCACCCGGGACCCACAGGCAGAATTGGCTGTTCCCAGACACGTGGGGCCATGTAGGTGTAGAGTCATCCATGTTACCCCTGGCAACACAGGTACAAGATTCTGCCTGATTCCCTTCCGGTGCGACAGGAGTGCCCTTGGAAACAGCTCACGGACAGCTGGATGCGCGTGGGAGGGGCTGAGGTGCTCAGGAAAGGCGCCATTGGGGGCCTGGGTGGGGCTCACCAGGAAATAAGGTTGGCACTGGATCTGGAAGGTAAACGGACAGGTGTTCTCCTGCCCCCAGTACACCCGCCCAGAGCCGGCTGCTTTCTCCCTGCCAAGGAGCAGCCAGAAAGCGTGCAGAGGGGCCAGGGGATCGGTACCCGGCCCCTCCCAGCAGAGCCAGCCCTCAGACCCAGGTCCAGGCCAGAGGATGTGTGCCGGTCCTCAGCCCACCCTCCTGCCATGACCTCTTATGACCGTGAACTGTCCCAAGGGTGAGAAGACCTGCTGGGAACATCCCAAGTGGTCCCAGGGCTCTGACCCTTGGTCATGAATATGGAGCCTCGTGTGGGTCTGGAGGTCCAGCCCCTGTGGGAGTGGTGCAGGCGGGAGGAGTGGCTGTCCCTCTTCATACCCTTTAGGACACTCCCTCTGTCGGTCCCTCAGCAGCCAAGGTCACCTGGAGAGGCCTGAGCTTTGGGGGTGGGGTGTGGGAGGCAGTCCACTCCCTAGGGGCTGCGTCCAGCACAGTTAGCTTCATCTGCCGCTTAATTACCTCCATGGGGCACTCCCACCCTCCTGTGGTGCTGGCAGACGCTCCATGCCCTCACTGGGCACAGGATGTGGCCCAAGGTCAGCGGGCCCAGGCAGTCCCCAGGCAGGAAGGGGCAGTGCCTTGACCTTCCTTTGACCCCCCCTCTGCTGCCTCTCCCCCTTTTTTTGGCCCACCTACCCAACCTCCCTCCCAAACACCACCTGCCAGGAACTGCTTGGCACCCACTACAGCTGGCTGCAGCC
Source organism: Myotis lucifugus (assembly GCF_000147115.1). Classification (NCBI taxonomy): domain Eukaryota; kingdom Metazoa; phylum Chordata; class Mammalia; order Chiroptera; family Vespertilionidae; genus Myotis; species Myotis lucifugus. The sequence continues at coordinate 350,788 of NW_005871662.1, forward strand.
AGCGCTCCCACGCCCCTAGCGCCTGGGCCCGTCCTCCCACCAGCCTGCCCGCCCACTCCCTGGTGTGGAGGCCGAGGGGTCTGCTCCCCTCTGACAGGGTCTGCCCTGACGCCAGGTGCAGGCCACTTGCATAGCAGTGCATGTTGGGAGCCTGGCCGCCCAAGGCTTGGCCTGTCCCGCCTGCCTCCCTGCTGGGCCCCTCTTGGGCTGGGAGGTGAGGGGTGATTAGCTGCCTGTGCCTGTGATTACATTGATGTATTATTCAGCTCCAGGGAGGCGATGCCTATTTGATCGCCTTGCGCTGGCTGTGGGCAGCGGAGGAGGGGGCCTGGGGTGAAGGTGGCAGCTTCGTCTCTGCCCCAGCAGCCCTGGGGAGGGAGGTGGGGTGTTGACTCCTTGCCTTGTGCTCCTTTGCCAGGAGCGTCCCCACATCCCAGGCTCCCCTGGGCTCCTTCCCTGACCACTCCCACCCCAGGAGCAGGAGAGATTTCCATGCCCTGGTCCCCAGAGAGCCAGTGCGTGGGAAGAACAGGAGAATTTAATGGGGCCTCCTCGTTAGCTCCTTTCAGGCCTGCAGCCTGGGTGCTCATCATTATTTACGGAGCAATGAGGGGCTGGAGTCTTGACCCAGGTCAGAGGGGACCACCCCTAAATCAGGGCGTGGCCTGGGCTCCCTCTTGAATGCCTGTACCAGGAGAGCCATGACTGGGGCCCTGGCAAGAAGAAGGCGCTGGGCCAGCAGCCTGGTCCCTCCAGGGCTCACTGCACCTCTGCCCTGGGCCCAGAGGACATTTTCCTGGGGCCAAGGGGACGAGGAGGGCAGACCCCAAATTCCCATCCCACCCTGGGCTCCAGCTGAGGCTTAATCAGAGTTCCAGGCCAAGTCCAAATGCCAGGCAGTCCCAGCTGCGCCTGGCTCTGGGCTCCGTCACTATGGAGACAGGATCTGGGGACGCTGCCCCCCTCACCTTCTATGATGTTGGACAGCCGCCCCTCCCTCTCACGCAGGAGAGGGCCTGTCAGCTTCCTCTCAGTCCGGGTCCGCACACGGTGGGCCTGAGCCTTGCCCTCCTCGCCACCCCAGCTGTGGTCAGTGCCTCTGATCTGGGAGATGAATTGAGGGGTTGCTCTTAGGGCAGATGAAGGGCTGCTTGCCTGGAGCGCATGGGGGGTGGAGGAGCAGGCTTGGGGGACGACCCCCGCAGCCCCGTGCAGCACTGTCTCGGGCTCCCAGCTGCCAGCAGAGTGCTCTCGCGGTCCCCTCCTGCTTTGTGGCTCAGGAACCACCAGTGGTTGGGGTAGGTAAGGGCCCTCCTGGGGTGACCTGGGCATAGGAGAAGAGAGCCCCAAAGTGCTTCCTCCCAGCACCCTCCTTCAAACAGCCAGGAGAGGATTCCTCAGGACTCCATCGCTCTCCGGCCCGCTGCCTCCTCCTCCTCCGGTCAGGCTTAGGGGCCAGAGGCAGGGGCCAGCTGACTTCCTGCATGTGGCTGCTCCTTGGGGGCCCTCCATGGGGGGAGGGGCACAGTCTCCCGTCCTCATGCCTTCTGGGTAACATTCAGTCCCTGGCCTTGGACAAACCTCTCTCCAAGCCTGAAATGGGGGTGGAGGGGGGGCATCAATTTGGTCTCTTTGTTCTACCCTCAGCTTCTCACCTCAGGGCCCAGTGATCCTTAATGGACTGTTGGGGAGGGGGCAGGCTTTGTGGGAATGCAGGGAGCTGAGGCTAATTCAGGGTAGGGAGAGGTGTGCGCAGAGGCTGCCCTCCCCCCTTCCTCCTTGCTCCCTCTGCCCTGTCAGTGCAGCGGGTCAGGGCAGAGGGCAGAGGACAGAGGGCAGCTGGAATGAGCCTCCTGGGCCAGGCTGGCTTTATTATTCATGAACAGTGTAGGCTGAGTGGCTGGGCTGGTGGGCGAGCTCTGTCCTCTCTCTGGCTAACCTGCGCTCCCTCTTCCTGGCCCAGGAGCTGACACGCTGAGCGATGCGAGTTCTGTGAGCCTGGAGGTGGGTCCTGGCAGTCGGGAGACGTCGGCGGCCACACTGTCCCCAGGGGTGAGCAGCCGCAGCTGGGACGACAGTGACACCCGCAGTGAGCACAGCTACAGCGAGTCGGGCGCCAGCGGCTCATCCTTTGAGGAGCTGGACCTGGAGGGCGAGGGACCCCTGGGGGAGCCCAGGCTGAGCCCTGAGGTTGAGCCCCTGGAGCTCCCAAGTGGCCCCGGGAGCTCAGTACCCCTGAAAAAGGCGAGGAGTAGCCCGTGGCCCCCTCCTCTGTGCTGCAGTCACTAAAGGAACGGGACCGGACTCTTCAGCCTCCTTCCTCCTCCACCTTCCGGGGCCCGGGCGAGGGCCAGGGGTCTCAGGGGACCTTTACTTCGACCCCGGCCTCTAGCTAAGCCCTGTCCTCACTGCCCTCTGGCTCCAGGGCAAAGGAGCAGGGACTGCTCCCTGCCCCCATCCCGGGGCTGCTGCTCTGTTACATCTTTTTCAGATTCACATTGGAGCTTCCAGGAACCAGAATAAAGCAAAAGACTTTATTGTTTCACCTGGGATTGTGCTGTGCATTTGTGTGTGTGTGTTCTACCTTGGGGAGTCCTGTGCAGATAGGTAGGGAGTGGGCAGGAGCACCCCCAGCCCAAGAAGAGGAAGGGGGGACAGCACCCTGGGGTGGGGGGCAGACAGGAGTCCGGGAGGCCTTCCACTCCCTGCTCTGTGGCCCCAGCGCAGCTGCCCCTCCCTTGCAGCAGTGCCAGAGGTTCCCCAGCTGCTGGAGAGCAGGACGAGGGGTGTGGGAACTGGGCACAGGGTGCCCCCGGGCTCAGGAGTGGGGAGCTCACAGCCTGCCTTCACCTGCCTGCAAGGGAAGCATTCGTGTCTGTGGCTCGAGTGGGCCTGTGTTCATGCTGGCATCTGCCCCGCAGGTGAGGTGTCCCTGCTGTGCCCGCCCGCGTCTGTGTGCCTGCCTGTGCGTGTGCACACGTGCTCGTGCTTTTGATTCTGTGTGTGACCATGGATGGGTCTGCTGGGGAGGCTGTGCCAAGTGGGCATGAGGGTGTGATGTGCTGGAGGTGGCTGTGTTCGTGTGGATGGCTGTGTGTGACCGGTGTGAGGCTGGCTGCTGGGAGCATCACTGGGGGCTTTTTCCACACGCTACTCTCTGTGTGTGGCTGTGTCTGGACCGCTGTGTGTGTGGTTGTGTGTTGACATGTACAGTTGTCTTTTTCTGTGTGTCTGTGTGAATACAGCTGTGTGTGTCCACACAGGGCAGAGGGCAGCTTAAACGAGCCTCAGGGGTGGCTCTATTATTCATGACGTGCTGTATGACCATATGTTTGTGTCCATGTGTACAGCTATATATGTGTGTCCACATTTAAAGCTGTGTGTTATGGCCCAGCTGGCATGGCACTATGGTTGAGCATCAACCTATGAACCAGGAGGTCACAGTTCAATTCAGGGTCAGGGCACAAACCCAAGTTGCAGGCTCGATCCCCAGCAGGGAGCCTGCAGGAGGCAGCCGATCAGTGATTCTCTCTCATCATTGATGTTTCTATCTCTCCCTTCCTCTCTGAAATCAATAAGAATATATTAAAAACAAATAAATAAAGCTGTATGTTATGGCTGTATCTGCATGTACAGCACAGTGTTTGGGTTTACATGTATTGCTACGTATGACTGCGTCCACATGTGCAGCTCCGTAGGGCTGGGTGTGTAACTGCGTGTCCGTGTGCTGCGTGGGACCGTGCAGCGCATGCAGCCCGTTGTCGGGGGCCCTGCCATGGGGCGGGCGCTGCGTTTAACACCCGGCGTCTTCTGTGAGGCCGCCTGCTGAGCGAGCTGGGATTGCTGTGCGGCTCCTCTCACCTCAGCGTCCTGCTGCTGTCAACCGCTCTGCTCAGGCCTGGCCCATTGCTCACCCACCCCAGGGAGCAGTCCCTGAGCCAGCCCGCAAGGTGAGGTGAGAGCAGCGGGAGCGGGAAGACAGCCTGCCTCCCTCCGCAGCCTGTCTGACAGCTCTGAACCCGCACCCGCTGCCCCATCGCCTCCCGTCAGCCATGGAGTTGTTGGTTGGGGTTTGATGTGTTTGTCTGTTTCACAGCTGTGTTCTTTCCAGAGCAGTGGGGCATCAGGTTTCTGTGTCGAGGCAAAACCTGTCCTTCCGTGCCGACACCCCCCCACCCCCAACTGCCACGCACGCGTAGATGCGTGTGCCTGAGGGCCTGGGCTTGGCATGTGCTCGTTAGCATGTGTCTGAGCGAGCCTTGCCTCTGCTCACACCTGTGGAAGAAAGGGCAGCAGGGGAGCGGGTGGGGATGCCGTGCTCCTCGCACGTGTTAGTGCCTGTGCCCACGGGCCCCTCCCCAAGCCCGTCAGCACAGGCTGGCGCTGCAGCTTGTCCCCCGTGCGGCCCTGGGCCGGTACCTGGGCCGCCTTCCCCTTTCTGCTGCCGGAGGAGGGTCCAGAGCTGTCCTCCCTCTGCTCAGGCGCCAGCCCGTTCCCTCCCACGTGGCCGCCTGTTTCAGGAGCCTCTTCCCCAGTCCTCTCCCTCCCAGGTGCCCCTGCCAGCACCAGCGTGTCCCTCAGGGTGGACCTAGTCCCTGGCCTGCAGTACCCCCTCCCCCTTTGCACATGAGGGTGAGGATTGCTGTGGGGGTCAGGGCTGGGGGATGGGGGGGTAGCTAGCAGCTTAAAGGTCATCTGCAGGAAGGAAGAGGAGGCCCCATCCTCCTCTGACCGCCCCCCCCCCCATCCCTTCCTCCGAGTGACTCAGGCCCCAGCTCCACATGGGGCTGAAGACACATGCCCCCGCCCCGAGTGTGTGTGTGTGTGTGGGGGGGGGGGATGTGAGGACAGGGACAGACCTGTCTAAGCCCTGACCCTTCTCCCACCTGCCCCTTCACCCCGCGACCCCAGGCCAGCCCCACTGCCCTCGCAGGTGGGAACCCTTAGGCTTGCCCTCCTCCTGGGGCTCAGTGACTTTCCCAGTCCTGCGCCCCCTGCCCGCGGCTCCCTGGAGCGGATGTGACCGCGGGGCGGAGGGGGCCAAGGGCCGGGTTCAGCGCCTGGCGGGAGCGGCGAGGATTCAGCACCGCGAGGCGGACAGCTCCGGGCGGCATCCCGGCCGGGAGCCCGAGCAGGCGGCGCAGGGGTGGAGAGTCTTGGGGGGCGGAGGCGGGGTGGGAGCGGGAGGTAGGAGTGGGGAGGGACGGGGGAGTGGCCGGGGCGGGCCGGCCGGCCGGGGGCGGGGCGGCAGCATTGAAAGCGGCGGGGCGAGCGGGCGGAGAGCTCACAGCCGCCGAGCGGGCGAGCGACCGAGCGAGTGGGAGCCCGATCCCGCGCCCCCGGCTTCTCTCCGTTCCTCTCCGCGCCAGAACCGGGCGCGCAGGTAGGGTGAGCCCGTGGCTGCAGCCCCCTGCATCGACCCCACGTCCCGGAATCCCGCGGGCCCTCGAGTTCGGGGCGCCCCGTCCCTGCCGGGGCACCCAGAAGCGGGAAGACAGCCCCAGGCGTCCCGCCTTCCTTCCCCAGGAAACGCTCGCCCTGCACGGCGCTCCCTCGTCCCTCGCTTCGTTCCCCTGCTCCTCCGTCCTTTGGTCCGTCTTTCTGTCTGTGCCTCTATCTTTGTCTCAGCCTCTCGGGCTGGATCGCTCCCTGTCCGGATTTTGGGGCCCAGGCCCCGGGGGCTGCCTGCTTGCAGGGTCTGTCTCCTCTGGGGGTTCGGTCCCTGGCGCCCCTGTAAGAGGCTCGTGGTCTTGACAGGTCTGGGCCTCAGCCCCCATCTGGGTCCCTGCTCCCCTCCCTCTCGGCCCCCACAGGACCCCAGTCCCCCACCCTGGCACCAGCAGCAGGTCAGCCCTGGGGAGGTGAGGGGCAGAGGGCCGTGCTCAGCCTCCGTGGCCAGGACTTGGGTCCTGGAACGAGTTGCTGCCCTTCTTCAGGCTCAGGCCCCCTCTCCCAGCTCCCCAGGCTGCGTGACTGCGTGAGCCAGTGCGGGGCAGGGGTCTGGGAGGGCAGCTGGCACGTGACGGGTACAGGGGGAGAGGGCTGGGCCGGGGGGGACAGGACCCTGACTGAGGGTGGGGAGGCTGGAGACATGACTCTCTCCTGGGCTCTGAGCTGGGGAGGAAGCGGAGGCAAAGTCTCAGCTTCAGCGCCGAGCTCAGGTGGGAAAGCCTCGCCCTGAGCATGGCTGTGAGATTCGGACCAGACGAGCCGTCCCCACCCGACGGACACAGGCACCCTCACATCTACACCCCCTGCTGCCTTAGGACCGGGGCCACTTGGGCGTCCCTCCCTGGGGCCTCCTGGCTGCCCAACTGCAGTGCCCGGGGTCTCTCTTACTCCCCCAGGGAGGGGGCTCGGGGTGGCTTTTGCAGAACCAGAGGCTACGTAGGACCCTTGGGGCTCACCTGGGCGCCAGCCGGCCTAGGAGCTGGAGACGAACACCCTTTTCCCGGGCGGGCTCGCAGCCAGCAGGGCCCCGCCAGGAAAGCCATGCCTCGGGGTGGCACTGGGCCCGTCTGTAAGTGGCATCTGGTCTCTGCTGTGAAGTTGTTGACCTTGGGGTCCTGGGAGGTTTGTGAGGGTCCGGGACGCTCTTCGATTTGCGGTGAGATGGGTGTTGGCTGGGGTCTCCTGTGCCATCTCCCGCCCTCTCTGCTGAGCCTGGAATAGACACAGGGCCCACCTCCAGCCCCAGCTCAGGGCAGGGCTGAGAGACAGGCCAGGGGTGTCCAGGAGCTGCTAGCCTCGTCAGTGACATCACCCCTCCCTGGCTCCTGAGTGCCTGGGAAGTGGTTTGGGGGAGGCAGAGTCAGAAGGGGTAGCCGCTCTCAGATTCTGCTTCTCTCTTGTCTGTCTGTCTGTCTGTCTCTCTCTGCAGGAGCCGGGCCCCTTCTCCTCTTGCTTCCTATCTGTCCGCTCCTGCTCCTCCTCTCCCCCTCAAAACCTGCCTTTGCTGCTTCTGCCCTCACCCCCTGGAGGCTCAGGTCTGCGGGGCCCACCCACCCGCTCTGGGGCCATGGGAGCACTGCTGGGACTCCTGGCACTGCTGCTGTGGGGCGCTGGGGCCGAGGGCCCGGCCAAGAAGGTGCTGACGCTGGAGGGGGACCTGGTGCTGGGCGGGCTGTTCCCCGTGCACCAGAAGGGCGGCCCGGCCGAGGAGTGCGGGCCGGTCAACGAGCACCGCGGCATCCAGCGCCTGGAGGCCATGCTGTTCGCGCTGGACCGCATCAACCGCGACCCGCGCCTGCTGCCGGGCGTGCGCCTGGGCGCGCACATACTGGACACCTGCTCCAAGGACACGTACGCCCTGGAGCAGGCCCTGGACTTCGTGCGCGCCTCGCTCAGCCGGGGCGCCGACGGCTCACGCCACGTCTGCCCCGACGGCTCCTATGCCACCAACGACGATGCTCCCACTGCCGTCACGGGTGTCATCGGCGGCTCCTACAGTGACGTCTCCATCCAGGTATTGGGGAGGGGGGGGGGACTGCTCAAACTGAGGCTGGAGACAGATTCCCACTGAGCAGGGCTCTGGGCTGCCCTGCCCTGGAGGAGGAACTAGAAGCTTCCTGGGAGTGGCTTTTAACGGGGGACTGAGAAAGTGCCCCATCTCATGGGGGGCGGGGGGCCAGTTGTAGAGATTGTGCAGGGAAAACATCACACTCCCGTCACCCACCCCACCCCACCCCACACACATGAGGTTAAACAGCCCTGAGGAGGCAATAGCCAGGCCTCTGGAGTCAGAGCTCCAGGTTTGAATCCCGGCTCACCGCCCCCCACTCACTGCGTGACTCTGGGCACCACTTCGCTCTCCTGTGCCTCAGTTTCCCCCTTATAAAGCGGGACTCACGGGGCATAGGGTTGTGGTGGGCATTTAATGAAGTAATACATGCCCAGCATGTATCGGGGGCTGGCGGGTCAGAAGGGCATAGTCAGTACTGGCTGCTGTTATGATTAACCCATTTCATAGGTGAGGAAACTGAGACCGGAGAGAGGCAGCCATACGCCAAGGCCCTTGCAACGTGGAGATGTGAACCTGGGGCTCTCAGCCAAGGGCCTGGGATCTGTTAGACCAGTGACGGCGAACCCTTTGAGCTCGGCGTGTCAGCATTTTGAAAAACCCTAACTTAGCTCTGGTGCCGTGTCACATATAGAAATTTTTTGATATTTGCAACCATAGTAAAACAAAGATTTATATTTTTGATATTTATTTTATATATTTAAATGCCATTTAACAAAGAAAAATCAACCAAAAAAATGAGTTCGCGTGTCACCTCTGACACGCGTGTCATAGGTTTGCCATCACTGTGCTAGGTCATCTCTGCGGATTGGAAAGGGGTGGGAGATAGAAGCCAGGAGCAGCCCTGAGGAGCGAAACGGCGGGAGAGAAGCAGAATGTGTGGGGGTGGGGAGGGTCCCCTGGTCTCCTGGGCCTCCTCCTTCGGACCCTGAGCCTCTCCTGCTCTCACCTGCCCCCAACCCCCCAGGTCCTTGGCGAGACAGCACTGTCGGGGCAGGTCCAAGCCACCGGGGGGTGGGGGGTGGGCGAGGGGCTGCGGGGCAGCCGGCGGTGCCCAGAGGAGACCCACCCGTGGGCTCTCAGGGCCATGGGGGCCCTCAGATCTGGGTCTTCCTTCCTGGGAAGCCTCTTCCTTCTTTCCCCATCATCCCACCGGGATTGATCTGGGAAGGTTAACTGCCCAGACAGGTAGAGGGCGTGAGAGCCCTGAGCATCCCCGATGCCATCTGGCGCCTTCCTCCTCCCTGTGCAGCCAAGCGCCAACCTCTCCCCGCCCACGGCTTGGGCCTTCCCTTGGCTCCCACTTTTGCGACTGCCATGTGTCTGAGGGGGGCAGCGGAGGAGCTCAGGGGTGGCTCGGGGCCCTGGGCTCGGCCCGGGTCTTCCCTCTCCCCGTCCCCGGTGGGGGACGCCACGGCACACAGGATCCGGGTCTTTGGGGAGAGGGTGACCTCACGGCCGACCACGTGAACACTTGATCCCGAGGTCGGAGAGCTGCGGGGACACCTCTGCCTCTGACCTTTGCCCTCTCTGTCCCCCCTCCCCCAGGTGGCCAACCTCCTGCGGCTGTTTCAGATCCCGCAGATCAGCTACGCGTCCACCAGTGCCAAGCTGAGCGACAAGTCCCGCTACGACTACTTTGCCCGCACGGTGCCCCCCGACTTCTTCCAGGCCAAGGCCATGGCCGAGATCCTCCGCTTCTTCAACTGGACCTACGTGTCCACCGTGGCGTCCGAGGGCGACTACGGCGAGACGGGCATCGAGGCCTTCGAGCTGGAGGCCCGCGCCCGCAACATCTGCGTGGCCACCTCGGAGAAGGTGGGCCGCGCCATGAGCCGCGCGGCCTTCGAGGGCGTGGTGCGCTCGCTGCTGCTGAAGCCCAGCGCCCGCGTGGCCGTGCTGTTCGCCCGCTCGGAGGACGCGCGCGAGCTGCTGGCCGCCGCCCAGCGCCTCAACGCCAGCTTCACCTGGGTGGCCAGCGACGGCTGGGGGGCCCTGGAGAGCGTGGTGGCCGGCAGCGAGGGGGCCGCCGAGGGCGCCATCACCATCGAGCTGGCCTCCTACCCCATCGGCGACTTCGCCGCCTACTTCCGCGGCCTGGACCCCTGGAACAACAGCCGCAACCCCTGGTTCCGCGAGTTCTGGGAGCAGAGGTTCCGCTGCAGCCTCCGGCGGCGGGACTGCGCGGCCCACTCCCTGCGGGCCGCGCCCTTCGAGCAGGAGTCCAAGATCATGTTCGTGGTCAACGCCGTGTACGCCATGGCCCACGCGCTGCACAACATGCACCGTGCCCTCTGCCCCAACACCACCCGCCTCTGCGACGCCATGCGGCCCGTCAGCGGGCGGCGCCTCTACAAGGACTTTGTGCTCAACGTCAAGTTCGATGGTAATGGTGCTGGCGGCGCCCACTGGCGGCTGGCGGCCAAGGGCGAGGGGAGCAGGCCCATGGGTTGGGGTCCATGGCTTGGCCATGAAAATAGCCAACAGCAAGTAAGGGACTCGCCGGGGTCCCTGCCGGGACAGGGATGGGAGGCAGGGAGGACCCGGGAGCCAGGACGAGCCTCCACTTGCTGAGACCCCCTGGGAGAGGGGGCGTCTGGCTGGCCCTGCACTAGAGAGTCTCTGGTTCCTGCTGGGGGCGCCTCCCTCCCGCTCCCGCCCCTTTACACGCCGGGCGCAGGGACTGGGAGCCCCCGAGCCTGTTCCCAGGCAGCGAACCGGCCTGAGTCAGAAGAGGGCGGCTTGAGAGTGAGCCTCGATGCCACTCCATTTTCCTGGGAAATTTCTCTTCCTAACCTTGATTTTCCACTCAAGCCAAAGGTTATGCGAATACAAGTTCCAGTTTTGAGGGACGTGAATGCTTCGGGAAGGATTCCGGGGGACAGGGAGGGCTGCGGGGCTGGCAAAGCCTGGAGCCCCGGCCCGGGGTCAGGACGAGGAGCCGTGCCAACAAGATTGGCGTTCGGAGTGATGGGAGAATCAGGGTCTGGGCCGGCGGATGTGGGTGCGGGGCCGCGGCGGGGCGCGGTGGGACGGAGGGGGGCTCGCGCTGGTGTTCAGGACACTGAGGCCGGAGGCAAGATTAGGGGTTGCAGGGACTCCAGGCTGCACCCTTCCCCGCGGGGCCTCGAGCACATCAGCTGTTGCTTGAACCCTGATTTCTCACCGGGACCCAGGATGCCAGGGAATTGCCCCCTGAGTGTGGCTGGGAGACTTGAGGTTCACGGGGTGTAGAAGTGATTTGTGAGCTGCCTGCCAAGCACATTCGGGGGACCCTCAGTGGTTAAGGGGACCACTGAGGTTGGGGTTCAGCTCCCACTGTTAGGACTGGCGAGGCTGGGGCTGGGGCTGGGGTTGTCAGTGGGGGGATTTAGTGGGACCAGGACTGGACCTTGGCCCAGGTCGGCTTTCGGGTCTCGGGGTTAAGTTAGGGGAGAGGGGGTGTGTGTTGGGGCCTGGTTTGGAGGTTAGGTCTGGGGCTGGGTTTGGGGGAGTTGTGATTGGAGGTCACTGTGGACTTTAGGTTGTGGTAATGCCTGGGCTTTAAGATTGGGGTCTACTTGGGGCTTAGGGTTGGGGTTTGTTGTAACCTCTCATTCGGCCGACCTGCGGGGGGCTGGGCCGGCTTTCGTGTGCGTGTGTGAGGGGGAGGGTCAGAAGGACGGGACAGGCCTCAGCTCTGGGGTTTGGGTTCCGCGCAGGATGACCCACCGATCCAGCCCTCTCCAGGCCCTTCTCCTTCTTTCCCTTCCGCCCCCCAGCCCCCTTCCGCCCGGCCGACACCCACAGCGAGGTCCGCTTCGACCGCTTCGGCGACGGCATCGGCCGCTACAACATCTTCACCTACCTGCGGGCGGGCAGCGGGCGCTACCGCTACCAGAAGGTGGGCTACTGGGCGGAAGGCCTGACGCTGGACGCCAGCCTCATCCCCTGGGCCGCGCCCTCGGCCGGCGCCCTGCCCGCCTCCCGCTGCAGCGAGCCCTGCCTGCGGAACGAGGTGAAGAGCGTGCAGCCGGGCGAGGTGTGCTGCTGGCTCTGCATCCCCTGCCAGCCCTACGAGTACCGGCGGGACGAGTTCACCTGCGCGGACTGCGGCCTGGGCTACTGGCCCAACGCCAGCCTCACCGGCTGCTTCGAGCTGCCCCAGGAGTACATCCGCTGGGGCGACGCCTGGGCCGTGGGGCCCGTCACCATCGCCTGCCTGGGCGCCCTGGCCACCCTCTTCGTGCTGGGCGTCTTCGTGCGGCACAACGCCACGCCCGTGGTCAAGGCCTCGGGCCGGGAGCTGTGCTACATCCTGCTGGGCGGCGTGTTCCTGTGCTACTGCATGACCTTCGTCTTCGTGGCCAAGCCCTCCACCGCCGTGTGCACCCTGCGGCGCCTGGGCCTGGGCACCGCCTTCTCCGTCTGCTACTCGGCCCTGCTCACCAAGACCAACCGCATCGCGCGCATCTTCGGCGGCGCCCGCGAGGGCGCCCAGCGGCCGCGCTTCATCAGCCCCGCCTCGCAGGTGGCCATCTGCCTGGCGCTCATCTCGGGGCAGCTGCTCATCGTGACGGCCTGGCTGGTGGTGGAGGCGCCGGGCACGGGCAAGGAGACGGCGCCGGAGCGGCGGGAGGTGGTGACGCTGCGCTGCAACCACCGCGACGCCAGCATGCTGGGCTCGCTGGCCTACAACGTGCTGCTCATCGCGCTCTGCACGCTCTACGCCTTCAAGACCCGCAAGTGCCCCGAGAACTTCAACGAGGCCAAGTTCATCGGCTTCACCATGTACACCACCTGCATCATCTGGCTGGCCTTCCTGCCCATCTTCTACGTCACCTCCAGCGACTACCGGGTGAGCGGCCCCCGCGGAGGCTGGGGTGGGGCCCCGGGGCTCCTGTTTCCTGGATCTCGGTTCACCTTCTGACAACACGGAGGCTCCCACAGCTTAAACGCTCCCGGGCGGACCACCGTTTGTGGTGGCCCAGCTGGGACTGGACCCCGAGGAAGGTGGGAAGGCCGAGGGGGGCCTGGGGAATCGGCCCGGGAGGCGGAGGAGTGAGAGGGACTCGAGGACCCATCCCCTGGTCACGATGGGGGGGGGGGTGCGGGGGACGGAGGTGTGAACGGTGTCCAATGAGCAGGAGGCTCTGGCCTGCTCCGCTGAGGTTGGCTGAAGAGGGGAGACCCCGGCTCTGTTCGGGGGGGCTCCGGGGATAGTGGGTGAGCAGGGGATTGATGACAGAGACAAGTCAGGAAATGCTGCCGCCCGGGGTAGGTTGACAAAGGCCCCGGTGAAAATGCAGAGAGAGAGGGAGAGAGAAACATGGATGGTTACCTCCCATATGCGCCCGACCGGGGACTGAACCCGCCACTTTGTGGTGTATGGGACGACGCCAACCGCGCCACGCTGCCCGGGCAGGAAGAGCTTCGTGGAGGAGGAGTCCTCGAGCCGGGCTCTGCAGGCAGGAAGGCAGCTTTGAATAGGGAGAGTGGAGCCGGTGGTGGTAGGGGGTGGAGACAGTGGCAGGGCAGGGGTGGGGAGGGTAGAGACGATGGCGAGGGGGGCGCTGATTGGAGCAGAGGGTGGGCACTGCCCCCGCGTCCAGGAGGGAGGCGCACACACACACACACACACACACACACACACACACACGGCGGGCAGGGAGGCAGAGGTGCAGGTGGAGACCTGGAGTGAGGAGGAGGGCCAGGGAGCACGCAGCTCCAGAGGGTGCCATCTCCGAGGCCCCCGGAGCCGTGCAGTGAGGCGTGGTGCCCCCTGGGCTGTGTCCCTCTGGGTTGAGAGATGAAACCTGGGGAGGCAGGGAAAGAGAAGCAAAGAGGGGGCAGGGGCCGGGGCCGGGCATGGGCTGAGGGGGGCACAGCAGGTGGACCCCAGGTGGTGGCTTCCGGCTTCGGCGGGGCTCAGGGCGGCCTGTCTGCAGAGGCCACAGGGAGCTGCTCTGAGTGGGAAAAGGGTCGTCTCGGCGACTCCTCAGCTGGAGTGAACCTCGCGGCTCTCCCGTTTTACAGACGCAGACACGGACCCTCAGGGAGGTTCAGTCCCTGCCTGAGGGCACTCAGCTTGCGCGTGTAGAGCAGGGTCTGAACTGACACCCTTAACAGTTAAAGGAGCAGGAAACCAAGGCCAGAGCCCCTGCAAAGGCCCTTCCCCCGGCACAGAGGTACGGTGGGCGGTGCTGGGGGCCAGGGTCTGCTGGGCTTGGCTGCTGTGCACCTGCTGGGCCACCTGCCTGGGAGGTGGAGGCAGGGCTGGGAGGGAATGGCTCTCACTCAGCCCGCATTTGCATAGGATTTGCATGCTCATCACAGGTGGCTGAGGACTCACCTGAGACACAGAGTATTCACACATGCATCGGTATACACACATGCATGTATTTCCACACTCACACACATGTGCACACCTCAGTACACCTGGCACACAGCCACCTTTGTCCCACCTGCACCTGCACACACTCCCCACCCCCTACATACACGTGCCCAAACAGATAACACATGCACTTAACACACAGGCTCTTCATACCTGCGTCCCTCCACACACGTGAGCACACACAAGTGCACACACGCTCCCACATGCACATGCTCCCCTGCATGATCACCTCACGGCTGGTACCTCCGCTCCCTGGGCAGATGGCCCACCGGGGCCGATGCTGGCTGTGCCCAGCCTTCCCAGAAACCCTCCGGGGCTTGGCGAACGGGCGGGCCCAGGCCCAGTGCTGGACGCTTACCCTCCCGCCCACTCCCTGCCCCGCAGCCTCGGCGGGGTGGGGGACATAACAACCAGGGCACACAGCAACGCAGATGTATTTCACAAACATAATGCTGAGGAGGCAAAAAACAAAGCAGATGCCGCAGCTACGAGCTGTATGATTCCATATATAGAGGCGTCAAACAGCAGACAAAACTCATGCATTCCTAAAGCACATCACCATCCCAAGGTAGAACACAATGATTGCCGCGGATCACGACAGCAGCTGCCTCTGCAGAGACGAGGGCTCCCCAAGGGTCGCTGCCCTGTGAGTGAGTTCTGCTTCTTGGCCAGGTGACAGCACACTGGCATGCACGCCC